>NW_026562416.1:5377500-5524232 GCF_027474105.1 Poeciliopsis prolifica | reverse complement strand
TCTGTTGGGTAATGGGCCTTAATGCTCACCTAAATATAGGATATTAGCTTTATTTTCCTTCAGGGGATAAGAAGATTTTGTTTTGCAGCAATGGCATCATGAAGCGCAGTGTTGCTGACTCAAACCAGTATAATGACATGGTAATCCTCTCATTTAGCTGTTGACATGCAACACATTTCTTCCTCTGAAACAGCAGAGAGGGAAGTTTTGATCTCTGCACGTAATAAATCATTCTTAAAAAACAAACATATGAAAATAAATATCTATCCATCCAGTCAACCAATCATCCAGGGTTTATTGTTTTATTATAAAAAATAGAAAAAAATACAGTTTTGCGATGCTCATAATAAAAGAAATGAATGGAACAAGAAACCACATATAGTATACGTCTCTTGAAATGTTATATTCCAGACATACAGCTAAAGCTTTTATCTTTGTTTCTGTTTTGTTTTTCCCTTTTGCTTCATTGAAGTATCTCATCAATTCTTCAATAAATAAGTTGATTGATTATTTTGCTTAAATTTTTTAGTGATCGCTGATCTATTCTTACAGTCGAAGAGGTTAAAGTTATGTAGTATACTACGGAGTAAAGAGATCCGATTATATCGTAAAATGGACTGAACCTCTGTTTCCATATATTCTGCACTGTCTTCACAGTGTGATTCCCGATATCCTTGAAATGTGGACTGTCACTCTCAATGTGTTTAACTATCTAAATTTAACTGTAGTCATGTTGTCACCATAACATAAATGTATAAAACACATATGTTCTGTATACATACAACAAAATTGACCCACATGACACTCAAATGTTATAGTATTGACTTAATAATACCATCACTCAATCCCATGCAGGCACTCTGTCAGCAATAACTATGGTCCAGTCACCTCGGCATGCTAAATGCTTGAACAGTCTCCACCTGATGTCAGAGCGACTCACTTTCTGAACAACTGAAATAAAAATTATTGACTATCAGGGCTCTCATGGGACGTTAATAAAACACCAAATGGATTTAGTTTAGAATATGATAAGGAATCATGTTCTGAACATACCCTTTCTATACTCAGTAAATATTCTCACTAACTGGACCTTTATGTGTGAACAGTAATTTTCCAGAAATGTGTTTTACTCATGAGATCCCAAAAGCTCCAATTAAATAAAAAAGTACTACCTTCCCTCAAGTGCCCTTTTCTGGCTACAAGCCAGTAAATACACTGGAACTTGAAAGGGTAATTTAAATAAAAGAACTTCACTGGTTCTTGGTAAAAGTTTCTGTTGTTGAAACATGCCTAAAGAAACCAACATACCAGAATATTTTTTTTCAATCAGTCAGAACTTGTTTGCATTGATTTGCAGTAACCCATCCCTCCAAAATGACAAGTGGCTACAAAACATGCCAGCAAAATGTCTCACACCACATAACAGCTGTCAGATTCCCTTATTAAGGGATTTGATGTTTCTGGCTTCCCCTTAATTTGTCACTCATCCTGCTGTTGACATTTTGGCTTTAAAAGGAGAAGGTTAAATTTGGACTGACAATGAAGTAAATCCACAAAGGTGAAAGATCTGAATCATAACAGGCTAGATTTCAGACAGTTTGTTGCATCTTTGGATTCGATCAAGATCTGGATATGTTTACTTCATGGTTAAAAATATCTTTTTCCTATTTCGTCACTCCTTGTACAGAACCTTATGTGCAAGTTTTAGGTATGTGGTATCTCCAATTTGCTTACTGGTTGGAACAACTTCTTGAAAAGGTTTACTCATAAGGCATTCATACTAATGAGTCAGAGGAATATGGCGTGTACAAACAGATCTGGGTTTGGACTACAAATCCAGAGGGGTAATGACTCCTTTTCCTTCAGAGCTACAGCTGCCTTTTCAGCCAGTTTCTTAACTGTTGGTTGTGATTAAACTCCAGTATTTGATGCCCAGAGATAATTAGCTTCAGCAGCAGATGCACACCAGATAATAAAATTTATACCCATTCTGAATCAAACAAAAGGTCAGTAACTCAAAATTAAATTATATTTGTGCAATCGGATAGCCGATTAGTGACTCAGGTGCAATTTGTGTTGACATTAAGTCCGTTCATCCAAGAGATTTTCAGGTTGTTTGTGTCATTAAAAACAATCTAGTGCCATTTTCAAAGAGCGTGGGGAATGCAGTGAAGAGGCCACTTGATATTATACTGATTAGGCACCCTAATCTTTTAGAAATTTATAGATCCCACTTCCATGTAGAGTTTTACTGTGTTTTTCAAATCCACTCCTGCTGTTGATATTAGACTTACCGATCTTAAGCCATGACTAATTAACGGTTTGGTGTTTGTTTTTTTTTTTTTTTTTTTTTTACTTTTTTTTTTTTTTTAGAAGAATGTGTTCTTCATAAACTAATACGTCAGCCAGAAAAGGAGAACGTAATGTATCAAGGGACTAATGGTGTTTTTACACCGAACAGTCCTGTCGACTCGGTTGAAGACCAAAATTGCAATATTTGCAACATTTTCAGCTGGAATGTTTTTGTTTTCACACTTCAGTGTAAAATGAATCAAACCCTATGACCAACTTGTTTTCCCCTTCGCCTGTGGTGGTGCTGAACCAAGAATCACTAAAGGAAAGAACAAGAAAACCTCCAAACAAGACACTGGCTGTGACTTCCTTCCTCCGTTAAATATAAACATCATAAAAGCAACATTCAGCAATGGGATCGGCACAAGCTATTTCTCCTGCAAATGCTAGACCCATGTGTTTGTCAATATTTAATTACCCAGAATTCCCTATGCTTCAGTCCACTTCCTGCTTCTGGCGCAATCTGGAGTCTGCTTAGTATCATGTATTGGGACTACGCCAGAGTTCACGTCAATCACGCGCATCGTACTGAGACATAGTTTGTTTGTGAGTCAGGAGCTCAGCTTGGGACTGAAGCTCCACAGTGAAGCTTTGGGTACATAGATGGCACAATGTATGAGCAGTCATTAAGGTCCTCAATGGCTGCCACAATAATTTATAATACATGCATGAAAGATTCAGAGAAACACTTTCAGTATGTTTTAGATGAAGGAATGGCAATGTAAAATGCTCAAAAAAGTGTATTTTGCATAATACCCCCCTTTAAATGTAACTGTCAAGACTGTCAGCTGAAGTAAGAGATTTCATATACATAATTCCAGACAAAAGAACTGTGTCCTTTATAAGCAAAATTTCTGGGTAAAAACATTAGTGTCAAGATTTTTTGCTTTTTGCTGTAGGAGTTGTTTGAATGAAAATGTTTTGATCTTTAAATGATCAGAATTTGCAAATAATTTGCTAAATTTTTTAGATATTTGCTATTTTTGCAAATATTAAATGTATCTTGGAGACCAAAGAATAGATTTCGCTCATTTTAAATGGCTTTGCTGATGCTTTTTTTTTTTTCAAAGCACAGAAAAATCTATGGATATGATGGAGAAACAATGACAAACAGATGACGAAACAAAGACACACGTAAGCAGATGAGTGGAAGGGCCTGTGCAGTGGTGTGAAGGTGATGGCTTGACCTCCTTTGTCCCTGGGAGACTTGGACCGACCGGGTGAAATCTCCAGAGGCAAGTCAGCAGGGAAAACTACCAACTCCACTGTCAGCAAATATAGAGGAGTTGGAAAATGAAAGGATGTACGTGGGGAGAAATGAAAAGTAGAAATTAGAGAGTCGATTAGAGTGGGTGAGGGAAGGCTTATGTGAAGGTGTGCAGGAACTTAGCTGAGTGAGAAAGGAGGGAGAGGTGAGGACAAAATAAGAGAGATGAGGGGAAGAAGCAGGAACAAAATATATTTATCCATTTGTCTGACTCATTTTGCCCCTTTGTTGTCTGCTCATGGCATATAGAAACAATTAAAAAAAATAGGGATGACCTCAACTATATTTTTAGAGCACACAAGCATAATTTATTTTACCAGAATCTGTTTTACACAAGTAAAAAAGAAACTGTTGGGTAATGTTTGATCAGCTTCTATCTGTCAGAAAATGAGGCGCAGGTATTTATGTCTTCCAGCACTAATCATCATTGATGGGAATACCACACCTAGAGGAAATGCTAATTTTCTCTCAAGGTACTCCAAATGTTTTGCATAGAATCTCTGAAACTGACAGCAACAAATCACAGGCAAAAAGAAACAACATTAATCAATTTCACCTGTACAGAAGACAGCTGGCAACTCACTCTTACTCATGATGTGTGACGTTAACATCTGGGGCCCAGTCAAAAATAATGAATTAGCCTATTCATCTTGAAAGTCCTACTTATCAGAAACTTTTTCCCCATCAGAGCCTGTAAGATAAAGTGATATGTCATCCCTGCATGCTGTTTTGGCTTACAGACTTTTACCTGGAAGGTAGCGGTAATAAGTGTATTTTCCCTTCTATACATTTGTTGGATAAAATACTACCAAAGAAGCGTCTTTAAATTTGAGTTAGGACTGCACTACAATAATAAGTAGCCAGGCCTTGTGCATAATAAGAGTAAGAGTCCAGTTGTCGAGAGCAACATTGTTGTCCCTGGAGAGAATCCAGCTTTGAGCATCTACATCTGCCATAATTATCTCATGGCTGATTTAAAACTACAGGACAGTCAGACAGGCAAGCAGCACCCAAATTAAGTTCTTTTAACTTCAGAGGCTCTGCTTTGGCAACTACCAAAAAGATCTCCTTAAACAAACATTCTTTGCCTTTCATGCCAACACATATTAAGCCTAGACCATTCAGGAAAGTAGATATGATCTGGGCTACTACGCGGTACGGATTTCAGCTGGAGAGAAACACAACAACCCCAAATTGTCCCAGGGATTAGATGTGCTGGTTGCTGGGAGACTAAAGTATTTTTTTAATATCTTAATTTGCTGTTTAAATTCTATACTCATTAGATTAAAACCCAAAATTGTATTTAGTCTTGTGCAGCAATATGTGTGACTTTTAAAACTCTTGAAGGTCATGGCTGGTTGACTTATGAATTCCAGTTTTCTTTCAATTTCATTGTGTATATATGCAACAAAGTCTGAAGAGTTTATTTTACTAGACACATAGTTTACTTTGTCTTTTCACACATATTTCACATGTTTCAATTATACTTCCCATCTTCATCATAAGTGTCAACTGTTGTACTCAGAGGCAGTGTCATCAGTCAAGATAATGATGAGTCGTTATTATTTTACTTCTGGCTACTGTTGGCTGATCACTGGAGAATGTTGCTCCAGGTGGAGGATTTTGTAGTTTTTGTGCATGATTTCTTGTTACTTAATTCTTGAAAACAATGCCACAGAGAGCTGTGCAAATCATGGTGTAAAACAGCATGCTGGATGGGGTTCAGAGCTCTGCACACAAACCCCTTCAACTAGATTATTTTCATGCTATCGCACTGAAACCAAGTTTTCCAAATTTTCTGTGATCCAGCCACGTGGTTGTAGAGAACAGGGATTGTATGCTCATACATAATCTGAAACACTCACAGTGTAATTAATCAGCTATCATAATGTCACAGTTCAAGATTATAACCAGGTTCATGCAAAAGAGCTGTGGCAGAATATCCAAGAAATGGCCCAAGCCTGATTTGGGCTTCGGTCTCTCAAGTCTTTGCAGAGAACAGAGGCTTACTCTGCTTTACTGAGGGATTAAATTCTTACTCAATTCTCTCTTTTGAGAGAGAAAGTGACTCAGACAACCAAATCTCAACTCTGCTGTGCTTTTGTGGAGAGCACATGCTTCAATGTCAAATGCTGACCTTCACCAAACAATGTAACGAGATTGAGCGAAAAAGATATTTGGGACAAATGACAGAGACAAAAAAAAAAAAAAAAATGAAAAAAGAGAAGTAGATTGATAGACAAAAGATAACAGGAGAGAAAATGCACCACAAGCCGAAACAGTTATGTAGAAGAAGCCCATGATGTGAAGATAAGATTTCTTCTCTTCATAAAAACAACAATGTAAAAATGGAAATTGGAGAGCTTTGAACAGAACCTGTATCACTGCAACCACCGCTGTGTGTATGTGGCATAGTTTCTGCAGACTGGAAGAGAACAAAAGTAGGTTGAAGTGCATTGAATGTGTTGTCAGAAATCCTCTTTGAGAACTCCAGATTCAGGACACAAAACAAAAAGAATATGAAGGATTTTGGTTGTGAAAACCCTGATCTGCCTGCACACCTGGGGCAAGAATGAAAAGTGTGTAAATCTCTGCTAATCTCTGCATGATCCTCTCAGTGACACCAGAGTTTTGTAAATATATTCTTAAAATGTCAACGAAAACAGATGTTTTGTTCTGCATTAATAATTGCTTTGACCTTCTGATATTTCTGTTCATTGGAAATTATAGTTTTTTTTTTCATTTTAGTTTAAACATTACACTTTTTTCTGATCTAAAGAAATCATATCTACAACTTATCAGAATATTAAAAACATTTATGTAAAACTGGAGTTTGATTTTTTTTTTTTTCGAAATTATTGATGACTGCTGGACTGCTCAGAAAAAAAAAGAAAGACATTAAGGATTCTACTCTCTGTTATTTGATCATATTAAGGATCACTGGAGCTTTTACTAACCAGGTTCTTTAGAGGGACAAATAACGTTTTTCAGTTGTTTTTCATCATGTGTGTCCAAACTATTATCTAGCAACTTTTAAAGAAATACATCCACATCTAACGCATCTAAATCCTCTAATCAACATGTCACTCAGCTCTGCGGAGGCATTGTAATGAACCACTCGGGTGATTCAGATAAGCAATCACCAGAGTTGCAAGATTGTAGTCGTCAAGGACAGGACAAGGGCAATTATAGAGAACAGCAATATTTGCCTTGAGTTTTTTGAAATTAGTAGCAGGTTGTGGTTTTGCTTCTCTAGTCCTGAAAACCTGATCAGTTCAATCAACCTGGGTGGAACAGCTGCAGACATGCTGGCGATTTGGACACTGTCTCAAGAAGGAACAATGTTTGGGAGGCCAGAGATAAAGAGCTGATGGACTGAACAGAATAGTTAGAGTGTTATCAACCGACTTGAGGGAACAAATCTACCTCCAGCTCCTTGTTGCAGACATGATTAATCACTTGAAGGTCGTTCTGACAGCCCTTGGTAGAGACAGGAATGACAAACAGGAAAGGGTGAAGCTGGTTCCCTAATTTGGGTAAAGGTACAGAAAGTTGAAATCATTGAATGTCTCCACATCTGAAACAGGAACTTGTGCTCCTTAACCATCTTGTCAATACAAGTACGAGAGGAGAAATATATTTGACGCCCTTATTAGGAGCAAGAAACTGAGAGGGCTCCTTAAGGAACAAATTTGTGCTCAACAGATAGGAGAACAGAAGATGAGAAGCAGGACATGAGGGAGGCTTACCCTCCAGGGACCTCCATAATTTTGGCAGGAGAAGATGAGCGAAGAGCTCATATAATGAGGCTGAGGCTTTGGAGATGTGGGATGAAGCTGAAAAGATCCTTAAATGAAGCCGGGGTTATGGAGGCGGTGGCGGAGTCAAGATGTCTCTGATTGGACCCAAGAAGACAGGTGTGATGTTTCCTGTCTGACAAGCGCAGAGATTGGTCAGACGTTCCCAGACAAAGCTGAGGTCAAACCATCCGAGGCAAAGTCTAAATTACATTCAAACAATTTGAAAAATCTCATTAAGGACTCGACATGAAAAAGTGGATTTTGTTTTTCTCTTTTGGTGTTACTGTTGCTATGTCTTTTAAAAAAATGACCTTGTTAAAAGAGTTTAATGGACAAGATAGCCACAGAATAAAAAGAAATGAGAAATTAAATTCAGCAAACCCCCCCAAAAAAACCCACAAATATAACTATAAGTGAAAGGGAATAATATATTAGCCTCTAGTTACTAAAAACATTGTTGAATTATTGGAAGCTTTCCAGCACTGCAGCAGAGGAAGAAGAAAGAACAGACAACATGATGGGGGGAAAAAAGAGCGAAGTGGAGAAAATTAAATAAAGATTGAGTGTGAAAAGGAAGAGCAGAGTGATGAACAGAAGGTTTGTCTCCTGTGGGATCGTTCACACCTACAAGGTTCAGTATCCTCTGTGACTTCAGCTCCTCTGCAGGCTAACACCAACAGAGAGGAGAAATCAACCTCTGCAGGAGTGTCTGCAGAGATGAGACACAGGAAATGCCAACAGGTCCCACACTGTGGAGGTGGGAGTTTGCCACCAAAATTAATTCAACCATGGGTTCAAGTTTCTTTTTAGCTGTTAACTTGCCTAAAATTTGTTGATTCATGTTATGCTTAATAGCCATTTTCTTAACTTAATATCCATAATTTTATATCTCACAGTGCACAGTTCAAGTGCAAATCGCCAACTATTTGGTATCTGCCCTTTAGGACATTTTAACTCACTGGGTCTTAATGAGAATGGCTGACACAAGTGGTATAATGAGTCAACTATATGAAACAATGTATGTTTGTGATCAGTCAAGCCTGATGTCCTGCTTCTGGTCTTTATGTTATCATAGTGCTTCTCGACTGGGTCTAGAGACATTGGACCAATTCCAATCCAACCCCTTCACCCTCCTCTAGCCCACTCTCAGTCCATTCACTTTGAGGGTCTGCCACATTAAGCTGCACTCTAAACCAATTAGCCCTAAGTGGGAGGGGGGTGGAAGGCCCTCCAAAGCCAAGTCTGCTTCTGTGCAGGCTCACTAACAACACTCTTCAAAAGTGCACCAATTGCTTTGTGAATGAAAAGGACCTTACTGGACACATTTCTGAATATTAATTCCACTCTGGTCAGGAGACAGATCTGTCTCTTCTGCAGCTTATGTACAAAACGGGCATGTAAAAGGACAGACTAAAGAAGATGGTGAAGGTTTTGAATTGTGTTGTGTTGACCTGCAGAGATCATCAACATTCAATAACGGCATGTGATATGATATAAAAAATGCTCAATATGACAGATGCTTTTTAGTTACACACAAGTGAAAAATATATTGAAGTACAGCAGGAAAAACATTTAAACTCAATTTACTGAAAAGCCAACCCGAGTCTTACTTTTTACTGCCTACTGTGGATTTTTACTGTTTCATTTACTTGAAGCTACAAGAAAGTCCTGAGCTTAATGAACCAATCTAGCCACATACGATTTTTTTTTCCTTGTGAGGAAGAAGACAATAACTGTTTGTATTTGTTGTTGTTTGTACCTCTTTCTGCACACAAGGCCAATGATTTCACTCAATATTGACTAATGTTCTAGTGTAGAGTGCAAAAACAAGAAAGGTACAGAGATTGGCTAATGATATTGTTTAATTTTTTCCCCTCCAGGGAGTTTTTGTGGGCTCCAGTGTCTCTTATATGAGGGCAGGCTGACCGGAGGAAGGGCAAGCAGAGGAAGACATGCAGCAAATATTGTCGGGTCTGGGAATCAAACCCACGACAGCTGCGTTGAGGACTCAAGGCCTCCAAACGTGGGCAGTGCTATCCGTTACGCCACAGCACACCCACAGTGCTCAAGATTAAATGGAGATCTGCAGATGAGGCAATGAAAAATGGCTGGTGAAAGAACAAGAAAAAACCTGCCACACAGCTGTAATACAGGCATCCATTTAAGCGTTACAAGAGGGATCACAGAAGGTTGCTACTGCAAGGCAAAGCAAAGGCCTGGCAATACCAAAGATTTGTTCAACTCTTTCAACTGATTCCTTTTGCAAACATGTTTTCTTTGAGTCTCACATTCCTTAGTTGACCCTGAGCTTTGTCCTGTCTTGATTAGACCACATCACATAGTAGTGTCAGGAGGATAAGTAATGCTTTGATAAGTTGGATTTACCTTTGCCTTCTTGCTTATTAAATTTTTAGAACCAACCAAGAGATATATATTAAATAAGATGAAGAAAACTAAATTATTTGAAGCAAAATAGTGTGATCTCATGCTGATGTCACACTGAAATTTCTAGAGCTTCCTATTCAAGAGCAATCCATCATATACGAATAGTATAAGCAACGAATAGGTTCAGTATGTATGGTATAGTTATTAGTTTGGTTACTCATAGGCTTAAACCCATAGCAAACTTGCAAAATCCCTTTTTTTGTTGTTTTTTTACTTCTCTCCATTTACATTTTACATGCAATTAATGTTGCTATTAACTGAATGTGTTTTCCTCGTTCAGATAAAATATACTTGGCCCAGTAATTCTCATCTATAATCATGTTGGTCATATAGTGTTTTAATTGTATTCCAAATTGTACTAACTGGATAAAAGCTGAGCGAGTGAACGAAAGAGAACTTCCTTTCATTATCTGAAGAAAAAGCAAAACTGGTCATTTTAAATTTTAAAACTCGGGTCTTGATACATTTTAAACAGTCCTAGACTTTCTGTTTTGGAAAACAGCAGAGGGTTTGTGAAAAGAGACCATCCCTTGTGACTGTAAAACCTGAAATTCTGCTACAAAAACTCAAAGGAGAAGAGTTGTCATATTTTGATTAATAAAATATATATTTTCTTGGGCTTCAGATTTATCATTGATTCACCGCACTGTTTCAGCTTTTACTCAAGGCTCGCTATGGCACTCGAATGCCAATTGTGTCCAGGTCGGTTCACTAGCTTTCTCATAAATACTGATTTAAGGTCTTTTGAGCAATCATACATTTCATAATAAATAATAAATTAATGTGAGCTTAAATAAGAGACCCCATCAACATACATCATCTTCTCTTTATCTGTCTCAATCTTGCCTCTGTCCCTATCTTTCGTTTTTTACACAAGAAATAAAACAATGATTGACAGCAGGCTTTGTTTTGCCCTCCAATCTGTCTGACCCATTGCAACTTGTCGCCAGCAAGAGGCTAAGAGTCATAAAAAAAAGCCAGCAACTTGGGCAAAACGTTAATCAGGCTGTTGCTAAAATTAAAACATGGCTCTCCGTTGTCAGTGACAGGATCATTCCTGTCTCTTGGGGAGGTGTTAAATGCTGGTGGGCACCCGAACGGCCAAAACCTTCCCTTTTCTTCTGTCACTGTCACTCTACATCACTGTCTGAGCTCTTGTCTGTCTGCCTGTGAGGTTTGTTTTTTTTTAATCTTCTGAATGCCATTTTTATTAACGTGACCAGCTTTGTTTCACCACCTTATTTATTCCTTTCTTTTTTGTTTTATGAAAACGTGAGAGCTGCAGGAGGACAATGTTTCAGAGTACAGGAGGTGAATATAGTACAGGATGAACGTATTATGCATACATTGCAACGTCGGCTTGACGATGCATAAGAGCTTCCACTCTGCATATACTTCACTGTATTGTCTGCGCCTCCTTTGGCACAGTTTTGTTTCCTTGGCAACACATCTTCAAAACTCTGTGGATGTGACTTGTGTCCGACCCGTAGGGATGCAAAAGCCTCCCAGTTTGGCAGTAAATGTTGATTTGTAGCTTAATGTCAGGGACCTTCCAAGGTGAACGTAAAAGAATTAACCACAGACATCCTACTAAACAATACAGATGATGATGTGGTAGAGGGTATTTGAATGTAAATTAACGTTTTGCTTTTAAAGTTGGTGTTGGAAGCATGAAAAATGTTGCAAAAAAAGTGTGAGAATTTCAGTAGGTTTATAAGGGCATAACTGAATGGGAAGAAAGTGGGTCAGAGCATCTCCAAAGCTGCTGCCCTTGTGGGATGTTTCTAGTCTGCAGTGGTCTGTATCTACCAACCGTAAACCAAGGATGGAAAGGCAGTGAACTCTTGAATGCATATATCATGAATGTGGTTCATCTGGTCCACTTTAACAGACAAAGACGTTATCCCAGGTTCTAATAAATTGTCAGAATACAGTGCATTGCAGCTGGTTGCATTTGGGCTACCGCAGACACAAACCAAGGTACCCATGCAAGACATAGTCTTTTCTAATTAGTGTATGTGGATCAGTGTTCTTTATGATGTCATAAGCTCAATACAAAAGAAATGAATGAAACATTTTTTTTTTCTCTTCAGCTGTTTGAGTATGACAAATTGTTGAACAATTACCCAAAAAGGAAAAGTGTGGTGCTTTTTGAAATCCACCCCACTATAATAAATTTACCTTTTTTAGAGGGGTGTTCATGAAGCTAAAGACCACAATCTGCTGATACCAGCTCTGAACAAATTTTATGTTTTAACCATGACACCACACCATCTACATTTTTCATAACATCTTTAGTTATTGTGGAGTTGGTTCAGGCTTTCTTGGAACAAAAACACCAGAGAAATCTGTTCCGCAAGCGAAATCTGACATCAGAAAGAGCAAAAAAAATAATCTAAATGTAGCATGGTCAAGGAAGAAAACAAAAAACAGGAAATGCACTCAAGACGACAACAGCCTTACGAAAACTCCATCCATTGATGCGTCTGTACATTCTTTTTCCTCATCAAAGGGATTGTGCCAGTCTCCAGAAGTCAGTAGGGAAACAAATAACCAGTCCAACATAGGGCAAAGGAATTTCTATTGACAGATAACCTAACATGCATGTTTTAAACTGATGGAGTTTCTATTATCCAGGCATCCAGAAACGATAGGTATGTCTTTACACAGGCGGCTGCAGCTCATAAAAATTCTGTACTCTGTGCACTCACTCCCTGTTTGCAATCTTGTAATCAGTCTGTAAGGCACTGAATGTCCCTAGCCTTAAGACTATTTCAGAGTTACTTGTCAAATTTGAACTACATAAACCCGTCAGGTCATCTGAGCCTTGTTCACTCAGGTCCTAGAACTGAGTGAACAGTTTCTCTTGTTTCTCTCAAACAAGAAAATGGCATTCAGGTTGTCCTTAGCTCTGGAACAAACGCCTATAAAACCTGAGATGTGCAGAAACTGTTGGCTCCTTGAAACAGGACTGAAAACTTGGATGTTGGCTGCAACATTTCCATAATGGTAAAACATTACTTTTTCAGTTCATGGTCATTATATCAGATTATTATGTTTTTATGTTTTTCATCTAAGATAAAGTTGAAATTTCATCACTATCCTTAATGTACATTTCTTTTCCTCCTTTGCTTTATATAGTATCACATAGAACGACTGGCTCCAGTCATGTTATATACGTCTTATGTATTTTATTTATATGCCTTTTTCTGGAGTTACATCTTTAATTTCTCTTATTTACTCTTCTTTACAGCACCTTGGTCCTCTGGGGTTGTTTAATGTGCTTCATAATTTAAGCTGGATTTGCATAACAAAGACACAATATGAATACAAATACTGAAATTAAATATACAAGACCATGTGCATGTCTGTTTTCATTTAAAAGATTTGGTACTTCATCAAACAGTCGAGCATTAATTTATACATTTGTGTTTGGAGGAATTTGATACATAATATTCCATTCCTTCCCCTTTACAGAAGTCAGATGAACACAAACAGACTCTGGTGTGTCAGATGAAAATGCAGAGGTTTGCTGAGCAAAGTGAGCTATATGACAATCTGACAACCTTGCATTTTCAAGTTGCTGTAGCATTAAATATTTACAGCCAGAGCTAATTAGAGGAGGTACATAGAGGAAACCGCACACAAAAATGCATTCACACATTCTCACAGCAAAAGAAAATCCTGCACTGATATTTGCCCCAGCACTTACACAACAAGCCTTCCACTGAACCTCTGCTTTTTCTAAAAGCACACATCTTCACTTCTTTTGAGTAGATGGAGATGGGAAACCCTCTTAATTAATGACACACACTTCTTCACTGCCCACTCAGACTGTGACTTATTCCTGTTTAATGAGACCTGCAGTCGGCTTCTGAACTTAACCTCTGTTGCTAAAATGGTTGATGAAAGGAGATAATAATGCATTATAATAACCACACACCTAAGTATGTGAAGGATTTGGGTTGGCCTTATTTTTGCTTGGGGAAAATATAAAAGGTTTGCACATTTATTCAGACCTGATTTGTCCTGGGGATATTTAAATCACTCAATATTTGACTTGAGTGCATTGGGATTCATTTGAAAGGCAGCTGGATCATCCCAAGATTTAAGTGGTTTGGAAGGCTACAGCCACCCGAGAATCAGTCTTACCAGGTTTCAAGTTATTTCTGTTTTAGCCACTTGAGAACTCTCTTTTGAATAAATCAGCCTTTAAACACATAGCTACAGGTGAGATAGCTTTTTTCTCTAGCGTTCTTTGGAGAATAATATGTAAAAAAAAAAAAAAGGTGATCAAAAGTGAGCATGTACTGTATAGTTTCTTACTTGCGCCTTACCTACCTACCCCAATGTACCCATGTGAACATGCCTGAATACATTTACATACATCACACATGCATTCATTTGAACAGTGGTATTTCCTGATGCTGCATTTATATTGATTTCATTATACTATACACTAGAACAGCTCAAAATATATTGACTTTTTGACCCAGTAAAATAAATTATACATGATTTTGTCATTTTAAGTTTGTGCAAATTTCTGTACATGTCATGTACGATTGGTATGAGGCATCTCCTAATTGACAAAACAAAAAACAACACTTCAAATAAATCTTTTCATCTCATCACAATGTATCTGAAATGTATGATTTCTTTATTTCTTAATTATCTTATCAATTTATGTCTTCATGTCCCATTTCTGTGAGTAAATGTGAGTTTCCATCTTTGTTACTTCAGGCAAATATTTCAAAAATACTTAGAATATAAATGACTGTACAGGAAAAATTTGCTTGTGATTCAGTAATGTAGACCGGTTGCAAAAAATGTATCTGCAGAAAATATTTGTAAAATCAACCTTTGCATCAAACAGAACAAAAGTTATGATCCAGTAAAAAGCCAGCACATTTTCAGAGAAAAGAAAATGAGAAGTTTGAGCGAAGGTGTTAGCCCAAAGTAGTGGTGCTAACATTAATGCTGGTAGACAGGGAAGGAGACTGAAAAAAACAGGCATGTCAATGGCGAGACGCTCTTCATTAATCACATATGTCAGTGAGGAGAAGGGCTGCAATTTTACTTGGCTGCATGGCGGTGGGTAAATAGTCACTAGAATCTCCAGTTCTGATGGAGATGTGCTGATTACTGCTCTCTGATTGTCACTTCCAAGTCCAAGTATGCTGGTAATAAAGAGTAGAGGTTTTGTCAGCTAACAACTACTGAATAAGCCTTTACTAACCTGTATTACATAAACCCCAACAGTCACAAACTGTAGAACGTTTTAATCCATGTGTAACAATTGATCAAAGCCAATATTATATTTGGATATCACATCAATTTGGTCAGAGGTTTCCTCCATAGACTGTATAAGTGTCAGCTGGACATGCAGCCTGAGATTATACACCTTTCACTGCCATATTGAGATAACCAGTTGCTCCAGCATGTCCTGGGACTCCTCCCAGCGAGATATGCCTTAAGCTTCTCGCCAGGGCGGCACAGGAGGTGTCCAGCCAGGTGTCCGAACTACCTCAACTGGGTTCTCCCAATGTGGAGAAAGGGGAATCCACTTTGAGCCCCTTTTCGATGACTGAACTTCTCACTATCTCTAGAGCTCAGCCACCCTGCAGAGGAAGATCATTTCGGCCACTTGTATCTGCAATTTAATTTTTTAGAAGTTCTTCACTAGATTGGCACATCCTCTTAAGTATGCAACTCCACTCACAGTGTAGTCTCCACTCTCATAAAGAGTCAACTATCCTCTTTTTGAGGTTCAGACAGATTTTTTTTTTTTTGCATAATAAATTTGCTTCTTATCAAAGGTCTCAAAGTATTCTAAATGTTCAAGTGGCCCTGGAAATGCTAAACAGAGTTCCCTATTCAAGATGCAATGCTGACTGATAACTTGAGTGTCACATAAAAGTGAATTGAATGTTCAGGTTTTCAAGCTAATTGAATGGTCAAAACTAACATGGAAGCACAGACAACACAGGAAGGAAAGTTTTTTGGTCTTGTCATTTTTCTGTTTTTTTGTTACTATTCAACACATCAATACAATATAGTAATCAAACATTGTGGATATTTTGTTTTTGTTCTATTGGAACAAATGCAAGTGTGAACAGTTTTTATTATGATCACCTGAATGGAAATCTTAAGTTTTGTGTCATTTCATCGGGGTGGTAATAATTCTGACCTTTGCTTTATGTACTCATCCCACATTAAGATGGTAGTGCTTCAGAGGTAATGGAAGTGCATGACAGAATTTATCTTAATTGATAAATTATTCATACAAACTAAACACCAAGCAAAGAAAACTTGCAATCCTTGTCATGATTCATATTTTCTGATCTCAGGCACTTCAGGAAAGCAGGCAATACTCAGAACACTTATAGGACAGATGGTACTGGTAAAGGCTCTCAGCACCAACCAGCTGGTTAAATGCTTGTAGTATCTGTAAGAACAACAAACCATCCTTCACAGATATTGCTCCAGCCATGCTTTAAACCAACACCATGAGTCTGATCCAAAGACGTGACAATGAGTCTACGTATGCTGAAGTCAAATTACCAGGGCAAATCAAGCACTATTTTCTTTCGAAGTGTACTGCTTATTATAGATGATCTTTTGATGTTACAGCTGCTGCCTAAACCTTTCTAATCAGTAATCACTTTAATACATTGAGTTATTTATTTTCATCACAATTACATTTGAATAAAAATATTTTGTACATTAGTCTTGCATATCTCTTTTGAGCTACATCAGTAAACTCGAAAAAAAAAAAACAAGCTGTACATTTTCAACATAATCCATGTTTATGATAAAATAAATAGTTATGTTTGCTTGTAGAAAATGCAGGTTAAGCATTTGAGAGGTAGAAAAACTAAGTAGCACAGAAATGTACAAAATAGAAGAGATAAAACCCTATGTTTTGTAGACTATAGAGGTATGTTATCTTAATATGACTGGAAATTAGGAAACAAAATAAATAAATAAATAAATAAATAAATAAATAAATAAATCAATAATCAATAAATCAATAAATAAAAGCATGCAAGATTTTTTTTCACCAAATTCTCACTCACAGTAATGAATTATGAAGTGGTCATGTCTTTGTATTCTCAGACCAAGTCAAAAAGGAAAATAAATTAATTTAAAATGTGCCAAATGTAATAAGTCAACCTAAATTTCCTCTTGAGTTAGAGGATAGCTCTAGCTGAAGCTATCCTCTCATCACTGTGATCATCAGAGACTAAACAGAAAGTAGCACAAGCTAGATCCTGCCATACATGCTGGGCAAACTCTAAATAAAAACCACTAATGTGGTTAAGGAAGAAGTAGTAACCGAACAAAGAAGCAAAAGTAATGCACGCTGGGTAGTGCTTGTATTAAACATAGCAGGAACTAACAATGCTTGTTTCCTTTTTTAAGCAAGAAGCTGCATGAGCTAAAACCAGTCAGGAAAAAAAAATGACGTATTAAAGGAAGACTTCCATGTTAAAAAGAAACTTGCACTGCAAGCTCAGGAAAACACAATGGAGGGAAAAAGGGCTGACTGGATATTATGGAGATTCGCTAAAAGTATGAAAGTGCCACCACAGCCAACTTTTTTAAAAAAAAATTAAAAAATCTTTGAATCAGTTCTTCTGCTCAGGTTGAATGTTTTCAGGCTGCGGCTCCATTTTCTCTTACCCCATGAGGACATTGCGAGCTGAGCCTCACCTAGGATTGCGCAACCTCTGGCTGCCACTTTATGTGAGGATGCTCCTCCTATCTGTACGTCGCCAACGAAATGACTAAAAACACTAAATATATGAACTGATTTCCATGATGTATGTATGTACAGTGGTTTTTGTCACCAACTGCGTTGTAACGTGCTTCGTGTGCTGAGAAGCGATCAGAAACGGCAGAGAACAGACTGGAGGTGAAGCAGGCAGTTCTCCTGCCTCATGGCAGGGGGCGCTCATGATCCCAGACATCGTGACTCCACAACTGCAGAGTAAGAGACAGAAACAGCGAGCTAGCCATGGAGCTAGCCATACAGTCAAGTGTAGCGACATAGTTGTAGTTTTCTCCTTTTCCACCAGCCATCACTTGTCAATAATCGCAAAATAAACATTGAGCCTAAAGCCATACTACTACAGCAGACTGAATGTTCTGCTTTTTGTGGGGGATGTTTGAGTGTTTTCTTTGTTTCGTTGATGTCCTTTGCTAACGGCAACGAGCCTACTTGTAGCTGTGCTGACACGGAGAGAAAAAGTGGTTTTTGAGTTGTACTTTCCCTTTGCTGCGGAGCACTGCAAGATATTAATAATATCTACATGTCCAATTTTCATTGTGTTAACGGAATTATTCTAATTCCTTAGAATTATTCTATTCTAAGGAATTATTCTTGTTGCCCTCCGGCGTTGTCCGCATGCGCAAATTCCTTACGTAAACAATGACATGCAGGGGGTCTATATTTGTAAATATTTTTATGAAGTCGTCAGTGGCTCACCAGCTATGAACATCACCGCACGTCACTGATATGCACTTATTATGGGACATAATTGCTTATTGAAATATTGAAAGAGAAACTGAAAAAAACCTTTGACAATCTATTTTTAGCCAATTTTCTGTCAATTTAATTTTGCTATATCTTTTATTCACCAACGTTCTTTCCCGGGCTTTTCAAGCTTCTCTCTCGTGAATCATCTTTTGATAATAAACCTGTATTACTCAGTGTCTCCTATCTTTACATTCATCTTCCTTTGCTGAAGCTCCAGCATTAATAACTTTGGGATAAAATATTACTGCAGGTGAACTGGCAAATGTTAATGTAGACGCTGAGGTGGGGGATTAAAAAGCCCCAAATGCACCCCCTCCTACTTACGCTTCTGAGATCCTAGCTTATGTTTTCTCCTGGTGTAATTATCCAAACCAGTCAGACATCATGCCATTAACTGCCAGCCCCTGTATCTACAACACATGCACATTCATCATTGAGATGTCACCCACCCACCCACACTCACACACACACACCCACACTGACACATTTCCCGCATCACAATCAAAACAGCTGCAGGAGCCCAGTTTGGTTATAGTGTAAAGTAAATTTTATGCTCATCATCTATTTATAAACTCTTTATTTTGCTCCTTCTGCTCCACATCTAGCCGTCATCTAAATGCCACTGCACTGTGGTTTGTTGTTAAAAAAAAACAAAGAATGAAGAGCTTCATACAAAAAGTTAGGTTGAACTATTCCCCTACACACACACAGAGAGCGAAAGAGAGACAGAGAGCAAGAAGATGGTTTGTGTGCCTTGTCATGCCATTCAAACATGGATCATGAATACCCAGAAGGATCATCATTAATGAAATTATGGGTACAACATGAGGCCAAAAGGTAATTTTGAAAAGACATATTGACAAAACATTTCTATCCCGAGAGGCCTTATGACTTCAATGCTATGCCTAATGATGCAATGTGACGAAGGATTTTCAGAACATGAAACCATAATACGGGTATATGTCTTTGCCACATTCACATACAGTAAGCATTCATTGGAAATAGATGGATAGTTTTTGTCAGAAACCGTGAAGGACCTAATCTTGAAGTGCACTATAAATCCATTGCTGTTCAAAATAGAATAATAAAACTATAGATTATCATGCAACAAACAACAAATGTGTCAAGCATTACAAAAAAAAGAAGCTTAGTCTCACCCACTGAATCCATTTCTGCAAATGATTTCTTTTACAGAGTGAAATGATGCTACAGCAATAAAGGATGCATTTTATTTACATCTTTTTTTTGGTTTGATTTGTGAAATAATTTAAGTGTTATCTACCTGTTGAACTGAGCTCTTAATAGCTTTTTATTTACTTGCAACTAAAAGTAATACAATGAGGTAGAGATCTCTGCATGCGTCCTTTCCAATGAATGAACAAAAATGTGAGAATGACTGTAAAAGAAAAGATTTCACCTTATTTTATTTAATTACTCTATCAATGGGACTTTTTTTAGAGAAACAACTATCCTTGCTGAAGGAGGTTAAATGACTTATGTAAGAACTAGTAAAATATTTACTCTCCAAACGTTGCTTTTCTTGCATTTGCTGATCTCACTGTCATTTTTGCTGTGCTACATAAAATATAGGTTTATTAAAACATCCCTCCTTTCTCTTTCTTCTTTCGTTGACCTAACAAAAAGACAGGAACTCCTTGAAAGAGCTATGCATAAATTATGTGCTTGCCTCCATGCCGTCTTCCTCTTGCAACCTGCTTTAGCTTACACTGTATGTAATCCTTTTTTGGTTAGCTCTACACGCTAGAGAATAACAAGCCAGGTCCTTCATATGCAGTTATATGGATCAGGTGATGGGATGATTTGATTGAAAGACTGAATCAAAAATAAAAGGGTTGCTAGTTCAAGAAAGAGAAAAACAGATGGAGACAGATATCCTCTAGGAGACAATGAAGGATGTGAAGGAGAAAACTTCTATTGCACTAAACAGTTGAAAAAATGAGAAAGAGATTATATAGGGACGAGTGAGAAAGATAGACTTCAAAATGTACATACTGAGTGTGACTGAATTTAATTTTCCTAAAAGTTTGCTTTCCTCTGGTGACATGTTTAACCTTTCTAGAGGGCAGAAGGATATTCTAAATTAAGCAAAACAAAGAAACATTTTGAAGCGCAAGTGATTTTGTTTTTTAACATTAAACTATTTTGTGTGAAAATCTTTGTGGTATCTACTGCACACATTTATGCTCAAAACTTAGCATTTCCACTGAAAAAGCCTGCATGGCTCGAGTCTGTGGCACCCCACTCGTAAATTCTGACAAAATACATTTGTTTGTCTATGTGAGACATTTGGAACCAATTTATGATGACATACACTGTCGAATAACTTCCTTGTTCCTTTATCTCTATTATATTCCTACAGTAGCCAGTAATAATCAAAGTGAGCACACTGAATGTCAGCAGTGTATTGCAAGCATCAGGTTAGGGTTCTGACAACTGCATTTGTAGCATTTGTTGGTTTCCTGTGTTATTATGACGGTTCAACAACAAGTATGTTTTGGACAGACTTATTTTTAATGTAGCTTACTTTTTAATGTATGTAATTGTATTTAAGTATATTAAATCTGAGACTCTTTTACATTTCGGTGACATTCACCATGAAGAGAGACGGTGCATCTCATACTCAGTGTGTGTCATTTGAGATGCTCTGCCCGCTGTGCCCACATGCAGACATCCATCTATACTGGAAAGAGCCGTGCAGGGTTCAGCAGAAAGAGTCGTAATTTAATTTCACAATGTTTAAGAATAGTATTACGCTTATAAAGCAAGACGCTTGTAGCGCAAGAAAACTACTTTTTCTTTCTGGTTTGTCCAGACATTATTAACTGGAACAACTCTGAAGTATGCTACAAACCAAATGATCAAAAAGCCAGATAAAATAGAGATTTCTTCTACCGTGACGTTAGAAGAAATAGAAATTGTTCCACAGAGGGGAAATTCAGGTATACCAGCAGAAAGGTTCAGGGTAAATGGAAGCATATCTTTTTACACAGAGGTGACAGAGACCTGTTTAGCTGATGAAAAATTCTGAAAGGGGAATCCCAGATAAACTTGACGTCTTGAGTATTACTTTTTTTTACAGCAACCAAAATTTTGCAGTAGCTATTTATTTACTTCTGCTGCAAGCCCATAGTTACAAATGAGTTTAGGAAATTAGTCCGACTTAAAACATCCATTCATTTCCGAATTAAAATAGCAGATCAATATCTGTATATTATTACAATTATTACCCATATAGAATATGTTTGTTTTAAATTAGTTCCTGTTTGGCTCATGACAAAGTAAAGTTGCATCATTTATAACACATGGAGGATGACAGACGTATGTTTGTTCTGAAACAAAGCTGCCACTTCTTAATGTGGTTTACAATGATTACAATAAAGTTTACTTTATTTATGAGAGTTATGTTATGTTTTGTATTGCTGCAAAGTTGTTTTGTCAACCTGCCTCAATCTAGGTTCAAAGGCACCTTTAACATTTTTTGGGAGCCCTGTTAGAAGTATGACATACAGAAAAACACTTTTATGACAAATGGGTTTAAATGAATATTTTACCTCACGGACCAAAATATTAAGAATAAAGAAACCAATATGTGACAGAAGGAAAATTTTAAAAGAAACTGACAGAAAAATAAATGGACAGAATATAATTGAGTTTCCCATCAGAATATGAATTGGAAGAAACATAAAAAAGCGAAGGGAGGAAAAACGAGGAAGACACTAGCATTGAGTTTCGAGTAAAGCCAGTATTGCAGTGGCAAAATGTCCTTCAGCGTGAAACTGAAGATAAGCATAGTTCAAACGAGATTACAGGAGCACAGGAAGCAGATTACAGGTGCAGGGGCAGTGAGGCAGACACAAAGCTGGATTACATGAAGGTCTGAAACCTGAACATAGACAGATGCATGCACAGCAGGGAGAGCACAGAAAACAACTCCTTTTACACCTGTACCATTTCACTTTCTGCTTTCTTTTGCCTCATCGGATACTTTACCATCTCATTTATGTTTTTGTATGCTTTTTCACTCCAAATTGCACTTTTTTCTGTTTTCTAGACTATCTTGATAAAAAAACAAAACATGCTCTTTTACTACATTTTTGTATGTTATCTCTGACCAGGGAAGCACAGCTGCAATTTTAAAATGCCCTTTTAAAATTCACTATTTCACAAAGTTCAAAGCAATAAGCCAGGATTAGGCAGGTCAGACTGGCCTTATAATAATTTCCGGCTGGCCTTATAAAAGATCTTTTATTTGTGCTTGGCTCAGTTGTGCTTTGGAAACCAGCTGGGATTTAACATGACCAGAAGTTGTCTTCCGATAATACTTTTACAGGTTTGGCAGGTGGTATGTTGCTGTAGGACTGCATTGTTACTTGTCAAATGATTTCAGTCTCTAACTTCACATATATGATTTGAGATAAAAGTGGCCAGAATTGTTCACTTTCTGAAATAACTGTCCTTTTGATTTGTACTGGTGAATGCATTTTCATTAGTACAGACAGAGAGTCTGCATAGCATGGGACTAATTCATGTCATTAATGCTCCAAATAAAGCAGTTTGTTTGTTTTTTTCACTTGTCAAAAATGTTTGTAGAAGTCTGGCTGATCTTGCCATCAAATTATGTGTTAGTTACAGTGACAGATGCACAAACAAACGGTTCTGGAATATTGTTTACTTAAATCTGTTCATCTTCCTAAGCTACAGTGTAAAAAGGTTCACAAGCTAATGATAAGATGTAGCTGCAATATGAAGTGGTCACATAGAAGGAATATAACAGATTTATTTTTTTTTTGTAATATTTTTTCTGTCATTATTTTTCTTCAAAAATTAAACGTTCTAAATCTGTATATTGGCTGATTTTTTAATTCGATATCCTAAAATGAAACTACAGCATCACAGAGCTACACAGTCTGTCTGACATTAGAAATCTAGTGAGTTTTCTTGAAGTAGCACAGGTGGAGATGAAGGAAACTGCGTTTTCCCTGAAGGATTAGACAGAAAACATATGTGCTCAGTGCAAAGAACACTTAATGAGGCAAACTGCTATGCTTGACACTTCTTGTACAGGCTTGTTGCCCTCCATGTTTCTAAAGGGTGCATTTGACAACTACTTGAGCTCTTGTTAAGATAAATTATATTAAAATCCTTCAAAACATATACTGTATCACTACTTGCATAATATCACCTAAAGAGAAAAAAAAAATCTAATTAAAGCATTTAAAAGATTTAAAATCTAACTCAAACACTGCAATTCACAAGAAGAAGTCATTTCAGGACATGCCACATGAAAGGAACCCAGCCCAGTGTCCCTTGAGCAAGCCCTTGGAAATGAACAAAAATCACAGACTCAATCTACATACAATCCATCTAATTTCAGTCTGCTGATGAAGGTGTGGTATTGAATTCCCTTAAATCTACCATTTGTGCAGTTCTACAGAGTTGTCACTGGTTCTGTTGAGATGCAACAGAACCTCACCTTTAGCCAAAGCAGCAGATGTTAGCATTTGAGGCACATTGGTATGTGAATATGATGGTAATATATGACTTCCTGGGGGAAAGCTGTGTTTGTGTTAGAGGCCAGCAAGACTTTTCTGTGGCGGGAAGGATCAGCAGATAGATGAGGGCTCAGCTGGTCTGACCGCTGGCACAGATCGGAGGGAGAATAGAAACACAAAGAGCAGATGGAAGGATCACAGAGGATGGGAAGGAGAGAGGAAGAAAAAGGTAGGGGAAGAAATGGGCAAAAAAAAAAAAAAATGATGATACGGTTAGCAATGAGAAGATTAAAAGAGGACTGAATTGGAGACCAAAACACATAAAATGCACCAAGAATGAAAGAAAGATGGGTTGATTTCACCTTGCATCATTTTGTTAAGGATGTTGGCTGGCCTATGGTAATCTAGAAAAGCAGCAAGCATTGTAAATACAGCAGCAGGTCAAAAGTTTTATCCACCATATCGGCTGGTGGAGTAGCAAGCAATGCTGTGGCGACTGGCGAGCATTGATGAATAGCATTACTCAGTTTTAAAAATGTGATTTATTTGGAATGTGGACACAAAGTGGAACGTGTATCCTGTACGGTGTTGAATGGACTGTCTTGAGACAGTTTGAAGAAGCAGGAGAAGCTAATGGCGGCTAATGGCCGCTCTCACACAGGACAGACAGGCTGCCTACAGCCGAGCTGCAGAGTAATGTTGCCATAAAAGTTTCCAACAACAATGTAAAGCAGAAAAAAAATAAAGAATAAATCACTGGGTTTATCAGTAGTTTTGAAAAAAAAAAGACACAAGAAGAACCTGAAACATTCATAAATATTGTGACAAAGTGGAAAAGTTAACAAGAGTTCGTCCTGATCACAGCTTCATCCCTGTGTCTCTTGGCTCTGCCCACCTTTCTGTATTTTTTCAAAATTCATCAGAATCAAGTTTAGCTTTAAGTAAGTTGCACTGTAAATTTATTTTATTTTATAATCATGATAAAAATGACCCATAGTTTCCAGAGCCAGCCTGATTTTGAAAGATATCATAAGCTGAAGCTAACCTTGGGGCCCTCCTCCAGTTGAGCCCACGAGGTTTAACATCGCCGATTACCTCATTACTATGTTGCCTAAATTTTGCCTTCTAATTAAATCACATTTCGAGCATAAAGAAGTAATAATAAATTAGATTTAACTCCACACCTTCTTTCTGAACCTCATAAATGCTAATGACAGTGTCCTATAATGTACTCACCCCTGTTTTCAGACACTTTTAAAACATTCCCATGCAGAAAGGTGGACTTTCATCTGTGGTAATGTCAGGCAGTTTTTAACATGGAAACAAATAATGACACGTCTCAGACCAGATGGCTTTTTTCTTTGCTGTAACATATTTTGAGCTACGTAGGTTTTCAGCTGCCTAAAAGTGTCTGTGTGGGTGTTTGTGTTTAAAGATGAGGACTTTAACCTTTCAGCAAGTTGGCGTGTCTTTGAAGTGAACCTGCTTGGTGGAAATGTGTTTTATATCAAAGTGCGAAGGCGAAAGGTTTTGTCTTTCACTGGGAAGAGTGTTCTGAAAACATTAATGTCACCATTTCCCCCAATCTTCTTGTATTCCCTGCCTGGCTTTCTCCTCATCATTGAGCTCTCCCCAGTTTATTATTATTATTTTGTCTAGTTTTTCACATTACTTTTCTTTCATTGGTCCCTCCACATTTTTTCTTATTTTTGTCTTTTTGTCATCCCTCTTCTACCGCTTTCTCCTTGCCCACTTCATTCACTCTCTCTCCTCCCTGTGTGGTCAATTGACCCTGAGTAACGGAGAAGATGACAAAGTGTGAAAGGTTTCCTCAGGGCTTTAAGTGACAGCAGCAAGCAGAACAGTCATCCAGATGGTGACTGCTCTTTGCTTCGCCTGAAGGTGGCAAACTGCTCAGACTGGACTGAGCAGAAAAGGATAAACAGAATAGAAGTGCTACATGTTTTGCAGTCAATATTTGGAAAATTTCCAAAAAAATACAAACACTAAGACAGGTTTTAAATAGCCATCAAGGTTTTCTCAGTCAGTTAAGAGTAAGCATGCTTGTTTCCATTAGACACACTGGTTAAATCAAGTTACCTTCCCTAAAATAGAAAATATCCAATGACTTGCTTTTTCGCCTCTAGTCAAGATTTTAAGATTTGTCAAATATATTTGTCTCCAAAATATTTGTTTCATGGAGTATTATTTTTTCAGAAGCAATAAGATTGTGGGCTTATCTATGGTAGATTACAGGCAGACGGACAACACAGCACTTCTTATTTTCCGGGTAATGTGCCTGTCTGCTAGGTCTTCAAGTTCTGATGACATGAGTTGTAACCTCAGGAGGTGAGCTGATGCAAAATATCCTAATTTTAATAATGTAGTAGAATAATGAGTTTCACATTTGAAGAAAGAAGGTCATTGTTCGATTTCTATCCTTTGGTCTTTCATGGAGTTTGCATGTCTTCCTTGTATGTGAGTGGATTTTCCTGTGTACTCCAGTTTCCTCTCACAGTTCGAAACCATGACTTTTAATTGGTTTATCTATATTGCCCAGAGGTGTGGTTGTGTGTGTGTGGTTGTCTTCCCTGTGTCTCTGTGTTGCACCATGATGAACTAACGATCTTTTAAGGTGTAACTCTTTCACTTGATGATTGCTGATAGGCACCAGCCCCTCTGTCATCCTAAGTGGAAAAACAGGTCTAGAAAATGGAAAGATTGTTGCAATGACATCTGAGTTCGGTTCAGTATTAGACATTGTTTTATTGGAAATCAAAAAATTTTCGCTTTCCTTCGTAACATTAATTCTTCACAAGTAAAAAGGTAAAAACAAAATAAAAAACCACAAAACACCAGAGAAAAATTTTAAATGCCTCCTTCCAGTTAGAAGTGCAGAATATCTTAAATCTTCTAATGCAGCATTAAACATGTTTGATAAAATTTATGAATCAAAACTCAATTGAAGAGACTAAAGACCCACAGAATACGCTGGAAATCTTTAAGTTATTTACTACTGAGCAACTTGATCTTGTACACTGCAAATCTAGTTGTATTTAGTATCAGCTTTTCTCATTACAGTGGGACCGTGGACCTTAGGTGTTTTTATTCTTTGTTTCTGTGTGTCTGATCTTTTTAAAGCCGTTGCTAAAAATGAGGAATCCATCATCTGAAACATGCAGCTCTGCCTCTCAGAAAACAGCCACTGACAGAGACGTGATTCATGGAGGAGCGTTATTCAAGCCATTAGCCTGAGCACGCTCTCTCTCCCAGACATGCAGATACAGGCTGAAATATAAATATACGCACATACACACGTAGCACTGATTAACATATACATGTTCAGAGGCATAAAAGAAGGTCACTGTTTAATACAAAAGAGAGGGATTCCTTGTTTAGCAAAATTATAAAGCAAAATTTGTAAAACTTGGAGAATAACTTAATTAGCAAATCCAAATAATCAGGGCAAAATTTAGGGAGATACTCAGAAAAAAATGGTCAATTTAAGTCAGTGCAGGTTCCAAAACTCTAAAATAAACAATAAATAAACAAAAAAGATTAGTAAATATGTCACATTGTGAGGTTTGTGAAGGGGAGAGTTTATCACAATCCCAAAAAGGCATAAAAGGAATCTGCCTTCTTAATAGATTTTTGAAAATTTCAAATGAAAAACATGTTGCATTAACAGTGTCAACTAAGAAAGAATCAATAAATGTTATCATAGTGTTTTGAAAAATG
This sequence comes from Poeciliopsis prolifica, assembly GCF_027474105.1. Lineage (NCBI taxonomy): Eukaryota > Metazoa > Chordata > Actinopteri > Cyprinodontiformes > Poeciliidae > Poeciliopsis > Poeciliopsis prolifica. The sequence continues at coordinate 5,496,578 of NW_026562416.1, read as the reverse complement.
CAAGAAAAGCTTCCACATTATGACATTCACAGAATGTAAAATGCAATCAATATTAATGGAACCAGCCGTAACTGGTTTGTCATTTAAAGTGTCTTTGGTATTTTTTAAGAAAAGATTTGCTAATCTATTCTTTACAACATTGGTTTATATGTGGCCAAAGCATTTGGATGGAGGTCTGAAGGCAATGCAATAACTGCTTTCACACTGCAGCCCGAAGTGACCCAAATCAGATTTTTGTCAAATCGGATTTTCTTGAATGTTTTTTCATCTCCACACTGTCCCAAACCCACCTGTTAGGTCATGCAAGTAGTGACAGTTGTGATGTTCATTGGGTTTTTGTTTCCCCTGAAAATAGTTTACTTCTGGATCATACTATTTGCTTATCATTTACATCCTGCATTTTTACCACCAATTCATCAAGAAGAAAACCGGGGGTATATTGATGTAAATCGCAAAATATGATTGTGTCAATTTGCTGACGAGTTAATATCACATCAATGTTTTTTTTTTTCTCTTTTTGTGAAAATGCTGTTGGGCTACCAAAAAACAGGGTTTAGAGATGGAGCCACAATGAATACTCAAAAAGGCAATACATTAAATAAAAGTTTAATTTTCTTCTAAGTATTAAGAAGTAAAAGTATCTGATAATGTAGTGAATATCTGGAAGTTCAGAGAAGTGAAGATAAACCAAATGAACCAGATAGAACTGCCTTAAGTCTTTTCCAAAGAAGTCTTCAGGCATAACCCAGTGATGAAATTAATAATTTGAGGAATCATATTCAGGCTTTCTGCTTCACTGATCTTTTTGAAATGATTCCCAAGCCGATGATGTTATAGTCAAGAAATGCCTCTATGCGTAATTAACCAGTGATAAGCAATCCAGTTCTGAAAAGGTTGTCAAAAAAATCACTATTAACTCATATTTTATGAAAATTTATTACACTCCGTAATGCATGGGATGCACAGACGTTGTCTTGTTTCATATTTAATCCAGGTACTTTTTGTTTGCCTTTAGCCAAATACAAATTTTCCAATCCCGTTATTTTCAAAGCACACAGCAATGTCACTTTCGGTTGTTTAGCCCATCTAGGTGCAAACAAGAATCATCACAGCAGGAGACCCACAAATAGGAGATTTCAGTTTCCAGGACACTCGCATATTACATTTTCAAATAAGTCTTTCAGAAGCTCATACGATTATAAATGCATCCATAGTTCTCTCTTGTTTTCCCTATTTTTCTTTCTCTATCCTTAAAATAAGGTTAGAGAAATTTTGACAGGAATGTCTGTTTGGTTTTATGAGAAATCAGATCAAGCCAACAGAACACCAACTGCCTGCATCCCTATATTTATCATTAATTTATCATCATGGCTTCTCATCTTCAGTTAAGTCAGATTGAGTCTGGTTTTCCTTTAGGGTCTATTGAATTCAATCTTTTGCCAACCTGGGTATCACCCTCATTGTTTTGCCATTCCTTAGCCGTTTATCTTGAAAACCCCTGAGCGCATCTTTCACCAACCTCCAGACTCAGATAAATAGTGACAACCTTTTTTCACTCCACCCACACAAGAAACATGAAACTAGAGGAGAAAAAAAGAGGCAGAAGATACTTAACGTCAATTCCTTCAAAGAACCCTATAGCCTTATATTCCTCAGTTCAGTTATTGTCAAGTCTTCTTTCTTTGCACTTTTCCCTTTGTAAATATGCATTATAGCTCAATACGAAAAGTTTAGGGAAACTGCAATTTAACAATTACCCAAAAGTACTACCACAAAGTATTTGTTGTTTATGCCATAGAGCCTAAAGGTTCTGCTCAGCATTGTTATCTCCAAATACAACCCAGCCATCAGTTAATTTTCAGTGAAATGTAACAGAAAAACAAATCAGCTATATAGAGAATGGATCAATCAAAAACTAATGCTGAAAAAAACTCAGCAAGACAACACCCTAAGAACTCTAAGCAAATAAGCAACACATTTCCCTTTCAGTCACTCGCCTTCATTTGTAAACCTTCATGAAAGAAATGAGATTTCCCTCACAATGAGATTAAGTAAAGTCCATACACAGACCTCAGCTGCCGAGCTGTTTATTTCATGCCTGAATAATACTTTTAATAAACTGGGAAATGCAAAATTGTTATCTTGCGAAGTTTGGAGTCAAGGATAGGACAAGGCATAAATAAATAAATATTTTTCAAAAAGTGTGACAGGTTATAGTGGAAGTAGGAGAAATTGGTCAGCAGACATGCGACTAATCTAAATGTCACACTACTGGAGTATAAACTTGTTGGAACACCTGTTTTCGTGTGTGGGGATTCAAAAGAGTGTAATTCATGAAAAGGTCACTTTAACTAAAAATGAACTGGTTTCACACATACAGAGCAGAGCAAGTTTTCATCACTGTGGAGATGTATGGCATTATGCAAACACTATACTGTGGTGATTATAAGATTTTGCTTATACCTTATGAAATAACTCCAAGTAAACCTGAACTACACTTTCTAACCCGAAATTACACATTTATTCTAAAATATCTTCTGAGACATTCTTCTGAATTCTTAAAAAGCAGTATGAAATTGATAAAACATGAATTTGGAGTAGTTTTAATAGGACAAATGTAAATTGGGACATGTTAAAAAAGCACAAAATGTGGAAATGTGAAACCTTGTCTTCTAAAGTTATACACACTTTAAGATGTGATGTTTGAAACCTTTACATGTGAAAACATACAAAGGTTAACTGCATAGCTTGATTGACAAAAGAATTTGTAGTGACAATATAATCCATCTATATCAAATAACACTGAATTAATATTAGTGATTTTCTAACAGGAACACACTACTTTTTGTAGCCTCCAGGCCAGACCAACATTTAAAGAACTGAGAACATAAATTCAACTTCCCATAGAGGTAAATAAAGTACTTTTGAATTAGAAATAAAAAAATCCCTTCCTTTTTTGTTTTGTGGCCCTGAAATATATGTAAAAATGGAAATTGGTATTATATATATATATATATATATATATGCATGAAATACTACATATGTTTATGTGTGAATATAAGTATAGCATGGTATAACAACACAAAAAACTTAATACATAAGGTTAAAATCCAAACATATAATTCATTTTTAAACTAAGTGTCAACAAGAACTGTGTCAACAAAGCCACAAACATACAAGCATCCAACTGCAAACACACTGTCTCACACACACACATACACATACAGAGGCGGTAACAACTAGCCACAGACTAGCTACAGACTAGAGGTAATGACTGCAGGCAAAGGCAATGTTTGCTGACAAAAAAATAAAGATAAAAACATAAAAAAGACACCATAAAATAAAAGAAAAATGTGTAGTGGCTTCACAGGACCAACGTTAAGCAGGAACATGACTAATGCCAAGATAAATTCAACAAAAACATTAATTCAAGAAGCAAATTAACAAAATCAGATATGCATATCTGATTTAGATGTTGATGCATAACTTCATTGTACCAGATTTAATTGATCTGCCAGCAGGAGGTTTACATACAAACAGATACACACACATGCACCACACATACACAGACAGACGCATATGTGTACGCATATTATAAATAGGAACATACTCAAACTATGTCTATGTGTGTGATGGGTAGCTCAAGTATTTTGGGTTTTGATCTGCTCTCTTTTCTTTAACGTGACCTTCACACTAATTAGCTTTGGCGACAACATTTCCCAGAAGACAACGCAGAATGTGACTAAGCTCTCTGTGAATAGAGCGTATAGAGGAAATCTGCAGCATAGCTCCTCCAAAGTGGGGGCTCAAATGAGGGAAACAGCCTGGAACATCTTGGGAATCCACTTATGTATGATTCAAACCATGTGACCTCAGCCCTCTTATCTCAACAAGATTCCTCTCTGTTTTTTACAGATCTGCCTCATTTTTTTCATTTTGCCTTTAACCGCATGTTTCTTTCTGGTGCCTGTAAGGCAAAGTTATGAGTTAAGTAAACGACAAAAATAAAATCAATAAGATCTACTGATTGTGACGCAACCTGGACTAAGAATTGCACTGAGACACATGATTGTTTGCAATCACAAGCCAGTATGATAGAAAATGCTTTTAGAAACCTGCTGCTTCATGAATGTGAAGAGAAATTCCTTTATCCGCTAAGGTAGTAGAACAGAGAAAACAAGTCAATATACTGAGGTAAAAGATTGGTGGCCCTGAAAAGCACAACAATGCATCATTCACTTTAATGGATTGCCTGGACATGTTCAAAATAAAGGTTTCAATCAATCAAATTCTACCAAAAAGGATTCTGGTCTTATTCCCACTGGGGCCCACAGTGCTGTTCCCTTATATTTAAAGGGTTATTTTTACTTTTTCATTTTCAGCTCTTGCTTGGCTAACTTTACACAGCCCAAAGAGCTGAAGTCTGGTTCACGCCAAAACCATATTTTTTGGGGATTCTTAAACAGTGGCTGTCAAGTGTCTAAATTGAAGTACTGCCGGGTTTGGGCTCCTGACCCAGGAAACCAAATTTTAATGCAATAATTGACTGTGTTGTGTTTTAACATAAATTTGTGTTTTTACTTTCAGAAAACACCACAGTAAGCAGCATAAACTTGAAAAATAAGAAAATAAAAGGAAGATTACAAACAGAAAACCAAATAAAGAGTAGCATTATGTCACAAACATGATAGTCATGAGGTATTCTAAGAGGTAATCTCTCACTGAGATGCTTTTCTAGTACATTTTTAATCAGTTCATCTCCATTTTGAACAAATAAAATTACTTCCACAAGGAAGAAAGTCGCAAACAGTTCAATTATTTAGCCATCAATTATTTAAAAATCATACAGCATGTTGAATCTTGTAATGTGTCCCTAAAAACTATTTTCTTTGAGAAGTGCAATCCACCGTTGTCCCATAAACGGTCTTCCCCTCCCTGTTCATCATGATACTGTTGAGGTTATTGTGATGTGTGTAAGAGTTGGAGCAGACAAACGTATAAAACATTCAGAACATTGTGCTGTGAGCGCCACTTTAGCTGTGCAAACTCTACAATTAGTCTCAGTTAGCTCACAGTATGTCATCTCTATTTATCAGACACACATTGTACTTGCTAAAACAAAATTCTTTTCAATAATGCATTTTGTGCACAGGTTTTGGCCATGAACATTTCTTTTAACAACAATATCGTAAGTCAGCATTATGCATTTTTAGTAAACACATAAAGTTGCACATAACATTTTGCAAACACCATTTTAAAGCACAAGCAAAGTGAACTCCCAATTGTTTATGTCTATACAAGTAAGTGAAATACAATGTAAGATTTGTTTGGAGTAATGAATCGCAAATGGACATTTTCAGGCTTCTGGAACAGTGATATGTCTGAAGCATAATATCCTACCAACACCAAACCATGGTGGCTCTGCGATGCTCTTTTGTAGCTTTGCTTTTCGTAGCAGTGAACAGGCATTTAGTGGAGGGCACAATGTGTTAATAAAATATAAAGAAATTCTTGGAGAAAATCTTTAACAAAACCTACATTTGGTTGAATGTAATTTTTCAACTGTTTCAGAAAAAGACCCAGAAGGTGTTGTCCCTCTTAATCACTTGACTTGAACTTTTTCAAACATTGCTAGTAAGTCAGTATTAGCCAGATAAACTTTTGCCTCTGTGGCTAAGATTCCTCAGAAGCTGCCTGCAGCTGGTTTCTGGACAGGAAGAACATTTACACGAGGAAATCAAAGCAAAAGAATCCTTCACAAAGTTACCGAAGATGGAAAAGTGCAATACTTATGTGATTGCAGCCATTAAAAGTATCATTTTGTGTTTATTTGAAGAAACCACTTTAAATAAGAGTTGTGTTGGACTTTTAAATTGTTTTTGTATGATTTATTGCCAACAGTTGTCATAAATCTAACTTGCAGTGGCGTTCATTAACTTTGGTAACTGATTACATCCAGCATGCACATGCATAGCAAAAACAAAGTGAAGTATCTAGGATGTTAGAAAAAAAATTGACCTAGAACGGAAAATGGGTACAGATTATTACTTACAGCCCAATTTTAGTGAAAGTTTGCTGTATGAGTGCTTCGCTTTGTTTGGGTTGAAAAGAAGAGTTTATTGAAAGTTTGGTGGTTAAGCAATGACATTACAAAAGAAAATGTACAACTAAAGATCTATCAGGTTTTAGCTTCATTCAGTGACTTGAGTGGAATTATGCAACTGAGCACAAAGACAAACAAACACAGACTCAGACCCACAATAGTCAATCTGGAGCCTGTTCTGTGTTTCTCACTGCCTCTGGTCCCAGACTCAGATTTCATCTTCACCAATCTTCTCTTTCTCTATTTCTGTCTCTTTCCCTCTCCTCTCTCTGTCACTGTCTCTTTCCTTTTTTCTCCTCCTCACTCACTCCCTTCTGCTCCCATGCTCCCCATTCTCTGTTGCCACGGCAGCAGTGCGAAGAAGAGGGAGGAGGGGGCAGCGCAGGAGCAGGAGGAGGTGGCGGAGGGCAGAAAATGTCATTTCAGTCATGTTGATGAGAAACAGAGAGAATAAAAATGTGACACCCAGTTTGTTTGGGTTCTCATGTAGATTTGATTTGAAACTAAAAAAGAAAATCCAGTGATTGGGATAAACCTGAAAATCAAAACACTGATATAACCTGTTGTATGCCCACAAATATGTTTTTTTTTTATCATACAGCCTTTACCTAATCTAAACTTGTCAAGGTTTTTGTACAGATTTTTGACCTTTATTCTGTTTCTGATCCTACTGAACACCTTAGATGTAAAACATGTTCCATCTTTCCTGATATTTTAATTAGGGTGTTTACTGTTTTCTGGGTGTGAGTTCTAATAACTTCAAACTAGACCTAGACAAACAGACTGCTGTTACAAACATTTGTGAAAGAATTCATTGAGATTCTCTGAGAAGCTGTACTGGGTTAAGATGCCAGCTGTGAAGCCAATCCGGTTTGAAAATCTTCTCACTATTGAATATTCCATTGTCAATTGCTACTGGTTTTATGAGAGCTTCAGCGCTTGTAAAACTTAAAAAATGGTGCAGAGGGCACCAATTTTCTGCAGTCTGCAGCTAGAGGCCTCCAAACTTCAGGCTAGCTCAGCATCACAGAGATCTTTGTGAATTATTTTCCCTTGCTGAGGACCTAAAGGCAAAGCTTAAATCACCAGATGCAAAGTGTCAACTGTGAAAGAAGTTACCACATTATGAATGAAAATATAAGTCAGCTTTTATATATAACAATAAAAGTTTTGGAATCTGCTATTTCTCAATTTACTGTGTAAAAGTCAGTCATCTTTCAACTGACTTTTACACAGTAAAAAGTCAGTTGACAACGAGTCTTGACAACGGTGCCAGAGGCACCGCTGAGGACTTGGGATTATATTTGAAAACCAGTCAAAACTGCAACTGTGGAAATATCACTAAACTTACAGCATACTGTCCAGTTTATTTGTTAACATGTTTGTTTTCACTGGACGCAAAATGCACCGATTGAAATCCAAGCAACAACATAACTTACCAAGTATGTGTTTCTGTTATTGCTCCCCCCAAAACTCCCCACTTTTTACTCGCACGCACCTGAGTGAAGTTGCCCGTCCCACCTTCTTCAATTAGACAAAATTGGTGTCAAATATTTGTACTAAGTTTTGTGCAGCAGAAATTTTCATTTGTGCTGCTTTGGCTTTGAAGATATTAATGAAATGTTAAAGGTCAAAAGGTCAACCAGCCCCCTCACTTTTATGAAATCAAACAAAATTGGTGTCAAACATTTGTGCTACGTTTGTGCAGCAAAATTTTTCATTTGTGCCGCTATCATTTTAAAGATATTAAGAAATGATTCTAGAGGTCATTGAAGGTCAACCAGCCCCTCCACCTTCTTCAAATCAGACAAAATAGGTGTCAATTAACTCGACTCCGTTTGTGCAGCAAAATGTTTTGTTTGTGCTGCTTTGACTTAGAAGATATTAATTCAAGTTTAAAGGTCAAAAGGTCAACCAACCCCTCCCCCATTCATAAAATCAAACAAAATAGGTGTCAATCAACTCGGCCATGTTTGTGCTGGTTTGTGCAGCAAAAATTTGAGTTCGTGTCGCTATCATTCTAAAGATATTAAGAAAAATGTTTCTAGGAAAACACATTTTATTGTGTTATGTAGTGTGGGATGCTGGTCTTGGGCTTGACTCGGTCTCGATACACTCTGGTCTTGGTCTTGTCTTGGTTTCTTGACTACACCTGCACTGCTGTCTGGCTTCTTTTAGCTTTTACATTAACTATACGACATGTCCTCGAGCGCAATTAATCCTTTTACTGGCATAAATGTTTAGCCTGGTAAACCTTATTGTTCCCATCAACTCCACGAATATTAGAACCAAACAATATTGAACTGTGAAATATGCCAAACCATTGATTTCTTGTATCATTACACTAATGTAAATTTAACATCAAACAACAGCTGCAACTGACATGTTCAGAGAACAAAGAAGGTAATGAATGGTTGAAATTTCCTAGGAATTCCAGAGAAAAATGATGAATCCTCCAAAAATAGATTTGTAGATTTACTTATTAAAGGCTGTCAGTATGACAGCATATCTAGGATTCTCCAGAAACATCTGCAGGCTACAAAGTGATAATAAGTTCAAACGTAGGGCAAAAAGAGCCGGAGGAACTCAACACAAGATCAGTGGTGTCAGTCAAATGGCTGTTTCATACTTTACAGACCTCTCATTTGAACCTATAATGTGCCTTCATCTCAGCATGCAGGCAATATTACTGTCATTTTGCATTTGTGCTGATCATCCTGCATGTGCTGAATATCATATTTTCAACTTTACAATGAGTGTTTCCAAAAGTACTATTCTTTGAGAGTCTGGTACTGGAGAACCACTACAAGAATTACACACATAAAGAACAGTCACAGAAGAACATCAGAAGGACAGACAGAAAGTCCTTAAGATACATGGTGAGGGATTCACATAAAGTAGATTTAAGGAAGATTAAACCACAATTAACAGAGCTTGTAAAATCCCCTGGTACATAGCTGTGAGGTAGGAGATAATTTCTCATATGCAGAATGTTCTTTCAATGTGACCAACTGGAGATGACATTTAATAGACTAGAAGTGAAAAATGTTTGGATTCTCAGATCACTTTCTTTCATAGTGCTGCTAACCAGACTACACAGAGTCCTGCTGAGGCTGATTAAAATTACCCTTTAGAGGTTTAATAAAAGAAGCAAGTAAATATAAGCGGCTTAAAAGGTAGCAGTAATCCATCTTGTCTGTACTATAAAGGTACCCACAGGATTGATGGTGATCCAAAAAATTGCATGCAGCCCAGTGGCTGTACATTCTGCTACAGAAAACCCCAACCTTTCTTTTTGATGGTACATGGCCACTTTAAACAACTCACTAAAGAGCTTATTTCCATTACTGCTTTAGCCCGAGACATCTAATATTCAAACTTTTATTTAGATTCCTTATGTCACATTTACTGCGCCACTCAGGAGTCCTTTACATGCTATTCATACCTACTACATTTATTTATTAAAAAAAAAAAAAGTAACTCCATGTACAAACTGTATGTGATGTGACATAACAGAGTCTCACTTATTTTGTGTAGATTTGTATTTTATGTGTTTATGTGTTCACTTTTAAATATCTGTCAACAAAAACAAATAATTAGGTTTTAAACAGATTATCTTCTTATGTTGAGTTATCTTTTGCAATGTTCTTGTGTCACTTCAGAAACAAACTTCTGGTTTGAATAAAATATTTAAATCTAAATCTGACAGAGGTATGATTAATATTGAGGACTTAACTTCATAATATAAGAGCACGTCTTTCCTTATGGGACTTTGTCATTGGATGTGCTCTGTACCTCCATATCTGTTGATGTTGTGATTTAAGGTACCCTGGGTATCTGAAGATGGCAATTCTGTGTGTCTGTTTGTCTTTTACTTAGTGAAGTTTTGATGTGGGAGGATTATTTGTTGTGCAAATACCACCATATTTTGAAAAAGACATCTTTCCTGTGACTCAAAGCACAAAATCAGACTTCTGTGCCTTGCCATTGATTTTGGTATTCTGTTGTTTCACAAAGTGAAAGTGAGAAAAATGAACTGAAGAGTGAAACTTCTCAACTCAGAACTGCAAAGCTCCATAACTCCCTTGGTCCCATGAGGAAGCTCATGCAGCTGCTTCTCTTGATTTGTTATATAAAACTCACAGCACTTTTCTAAGCTGGTCCTTTGCTTTGTTTGCTATAAAGATGTTTTTATTACTAAATATTTTTTCTTAAAAACATACATAGCTTGTTTTTTGAGTCTATCTTCCTGCTTAAAGGGCTTCTATTTGAAACTCTTTTTCTATTCCTTTTCATATCTCAAATTATCAGTCCCTTTATTTACTTTTATTTTTTCTCACACATTACTCATGTCTTTTGGTGTAATTTCCATCAAAGCCAAAGTGAGTTCAATATTTTTATACCTTGAAGCTTTTCTGTTTGACTAGAAAATCAGGGAAGTTTTTGACATCTCAAAACTTTTTCCTTCATTGTTTTACCACAACATTACTTGGTAAAAGGTTTTTCCACTGGTATATACAAAGGAAACAATGAGACTAACAGGGCACTAATACATTGTTATCCTTCCCTCTGGGTCAGAGTTCCCTAGGTTGCTTAAATCTGACCTTGTTTGCAGTTCTTGATGCCTTTGTAAGACGTTTAGGAAGATTGTTTTCAAAATTGTTGGCTGTGGAGTAAATTTGTTTTAAGACCCCATGAGATTTTCTCACTTTTCATTCATTTTTTTTAACCAGCAGTGGTCTATTGAGACACATTAGGCAGAGTCCACTTGCGACACAGTTTAACGGTAACGCTTCTTTTCACACTGTGACTGGTATTCAACCAGTTAGATCCTGCTCAGTGTAATGTTCTGTTCATGAAAATACTAGCTCCATCAGGCTTGATAAAAATATAAATATATGGTTTGCATGAGCATTCCAAATTATTAAATAAATACTGAAAATATTTATTTTTCAGTATAAATATTGTGTTGAGCAGACTCAACAGATATGCGTCTGTTCAACGGCTCAAATTTCAGTCTTGAAACACAGTAAACATGTTTGCCCTGATCAAGCCTATGTTGACAAATTTACACTCTTAAATCGATAATACTTGTAATAATATTTTTATCATCATAAACTTTTGATTTTACAAGTTTAAATAACTTTTCAATACCTTTTTAACTCCAAATGCTATTTCCAGCATCTAGTTATTCATCTCAGCTCTGCTCAGTCTACTGGATATTCAGATGTGCATGTTCTTGGCTTTATGTTTCAGCTCTAAACAGAGGTGCATGACATTTAAAAAGTTGTTTCAAACCTATGGATTCTGTAATATCCAAGGTCTTTTCTTTTTGTGCATACTCCTTATGACTCATTTCACTTAAAATGCAATTTTCAATGCTTTTTCAGGAACCATGTTCCCTCCTATGTCTATACCTTGAGAACAAGTGCAGTGTGAAGTGTTGCTGTGCTCAGCTTATCTAGTTTTGGAACTGGTTCAATAATGTCTAAAATAATAATACTTTTCTACTCCCCCTCCCAAAGCAACCCCCCAAAATGACCTGGGACTGGCTGTCCTCCAGGTTTTCCTTTCCTCTGTCGTTTATAGCTGGCTGGACTCTGGCTGAACACCGCACACTGTCGTTCCAAGAACCACTTCATTCCAAGACTAACCTTGGTCCAAGGCTCACATTTAATTATGGCTCAGATTCATGGCCTCTTTGTTATTACTGTCAGGTTCACTTTCCACCCTCAGCCCAAACAAATGTTCCTCTACAGAGTACTTCTTTCTTCTTAACCTTACCATCTTATCCCTTCTACATTGTCGCTCTCTGTTATTTTCATGATGTCTCACCTAAGCATTCAGAGCTAATTTTAGACTTTGAATGCCAAGGTGTCTTTCAGACTCAACAGTAAGGAAGTCATCGGACACCTGCAGCCTAAACTGATGCTAAAAACAGCCTCACCTGAGAAATTAGCATGATAAATGTTCCTAAACTACAAGATCCACAAACAAAAATGCCAAGAAACAAACATTAAGCCAAGAGTTTGAAACTTTCTATATAGGTGAGAAGTTGCAGATGTGACAGAAATACTACAAATAAGCAAATGATACAAACACCCAAAGAAATACCAATTACATTTTCATAAAATTATTCTCAAATAGTTGCAACATTTTGCAGTTAAGTCAAACTGTAAGACATTCATTTTAATTCACAGTACTGAGATTGCAATTTCAATACTATTGCTATGTATATCTACATATATGTTTTTCCTTACCAAAGTACAACCAGCTTCTTTTTATTTAAATCAAGCAGTTTTGTTTGTGAGATCCTTCAGAGGAGTAGCTCATAGGGCATTCACATTCAGAGTTAATTTGTGCTACAATGTTCTTCAAGCCACTTTTAATGCAATTTTTCTTCTGTTTTTTTTTTTTTTTTGGTTCATTTAACTTTTTGGTTATCTCAAGAGGATGGCAAGCGTGCCAAACCTTCATGCGGGCCTTGGAGAGAAGAACTCCATCTCTCTTATTGATTCTTTCCTTGATTTGTTTCTCTATTTTATTACGTGTACTGGCTGAATATTTTATGACAGTTTTTAGTTTTCCCAGGATTATTTAAACCAGATATTTATGATGTTCTGTGCTCTCTAGAAAGTAGCTACTTATTTTTTTTTCTGCTGACATTTATTCTTCCATAAGAAACAACACTGTTGATATCAACATTATTTATTTATGGTGCTATAGGTCATGTGTAAACATTGCGATAAAGTGGTGTACTATTGCACACTGGTATGCCTTTGCAGCTTGTTTTGCTCAGAAAAACCTATTTATAAAACCTACATTTTAAAAACTTCTCTTAATCTCACAGGACTTACTGTTTGTCAGTGTTTAAATCCTAATATTAGTGATGTCAAGGTTTAAAAGAAAATATTTGAACTGACAACAGAAACGTTTCACAGTTTACAAAAAGTTAAAAAAAGAAGTATAATTTGATTCTAACTTATTTTTAAGGAAGCTGAACATCAAAGAAAACCTTACAACAGAGAAAAACAGGAAAGTTTACACAGCTCGGTAAAAGCATGTATGGTGTGTGTATTCATGCCTTTCATCAGATGAAAGCTTGTCTTAGAGTTGTTAACATGCATAGCATCGTACTTATGGATACTGAGGTTTCTTCCAGGCTCTCTCATTCCCCAGTGTTTCACAATGTTTACTGGTAACAAACCACAGACCGCTGTTTTCCTATTGTCTGTTACAACAACCTGTCAACATATAAAGATATTAACAGAACTATTATTCCTTTGAGCTGCTATGTACTCAGTAAATGCATTTAACATTATTCTTAGCTATTTTATTTTTAGCAGTGTATCTTGACTTTCCAAATCAAGAGTTGCAAGGATAAGCGCGACAGGTGCCTATCCCCAAAGAGGTCACTGAGACACTACTGGGGATAGGTAGTAGTTTGTCCATAGCTAGCTGCTATGGACAGTTTGCTAGTTCGTCACAGGTACTTTAAGGAGAATTAATCATTTTGTCTTTGGACTGTGGTAGAAAACTGAACCACCAGGAGAAAACCAACACATACTTGGGAAGAAGATGCAGAAAGACCCAAAACCAGAATTTACCTCATTACTACTTAACAGTGCCACTCTGCAACTGTCAATAATATATATCTCAACAATAATTACTAAGTCAAGTGTAAAATATATTTTAGTTAAAATCTGTGTAACTTAACTATTAAGATGAAACTCAGAAAGCAAGTGACTTCTGGCTAAAATGCTACAGAGCCGTTTTTCAAAGCAACCAAAGTGTCAGCACTTTTATTGGTTATTTTTCACTCACTCCTGAAATGCTAGCATACACTCTATAATGTATCTAACTGCTGTATCTAATATGAGGGCCACTAAATCATTTTACTTTCTGCTGCAAAGTTGATTTTATTGTAAAATATGTGCAAAGCCAATGTTTTGAAGCAGTCTGTGTTGTTCTTTTCTTTCCTGTCATTTGCAGTGGATTGTTGAATGACTTCACTCATTAAAGCATCAAACATCATAGAAATATTATGAAGGCATTAGTGGGGATGTCTATTGCATTATGAATAAGATCTAGAAGATGACAATATGATCTAACCAGCCCCAGTGCATGTTCGTCAAAACATTTACTCTATAAAGCAATTAGAGTTGGAAATCCTGCAAGGTATTAAAAATAATTAATTTGTGTTCTATTAAAGCCATGTATATCTAATTAAAAGACAGACAGAGTTAGCTAAAAACCACATCAAAGGATCAAATATGTAATTAATACCTGAAATAATACACTGTATACTGTCAGATCAAGTTTAGTCATTGAAAAAAATAACCTAATTTTAGGAATATATTTGCAAGGTTTTGACTTCAATTATGTCAATGATGTCTCAACACTTGTTTTAAAGCCATCAAATTACACAGACATGGTAGATGTCAGCTGAGATTAACTTTTACTCCATGTTCTCGTACATTTGATTTATGGACCGTTTGAATGTTCTGATTGATGTCATCCCCACTGGTGGCCTCAGACCTCTTTGAAAACTCAACCTGTCTGGTTCTGTAAAATAAAATAACTCAAAGTTTAAACACACGATGCCTTAAATGTAGATATCATTTGAGAGCCCAGTTTTTCCCTTATTCTATCATCATCTTTAGCTTCGTATTTTAACTTGTCTTACCAAATATGAATGTTTCGTATGTTAATAAATCCTTCTTGCATTTAGTCAAGAAGGATTTAAAAGAAGTCTTATACTCGTCCGATTTAATTTATTTGTTCGGTTATGAAACCACATATTATTACACTTGTGTAATATTTCAATCATTTTTTTAAAATTTTTATTAACACAAATACTAATACTTCTAAACAGATCCATAAGGCAAACTCAGGAACCATGAGCAGGGCAGAGCTACTGACTGAGAGAGATAAGTTGCGAAAAGGAAAAAGTGACATTAGATGGAAGTCGGCTCTTCTGATTCACGACAAGGTGACGTGCAAGACACACTGCTATCCTAAACTACTTCTTTTTTTCTTTGAACAAACTCAAAATATTTATATTTATTAAACTGCTTCTTGAAGGACTTGTTGGCAATGTCCTGATGAAGCTCTCAGTGGAAAAGAACACTCTGCCTCCAGCGATAAATACCACGAAGTGTTTGGGAAGGCGGACAAAAATAAGACAAGGCCACAGAGACGCTATAAATTCCAAGACAATGCAGCACTCTAACAACTAGCAAAGCACTTAGAAATTGTCTGGTGTCCAGAATCTGGCAATTTTTAGGTTGACTGAGTTTGATCTGTGAACAGTCGACTAGAAACAAAAAATTCTGACGCTTTCCCAAGAAGTGAAGTCACCATCAGTACTTGACACAAGATTGATCAAACCACATCACTTTTCAGTGTGGAAGCTGGTAATGAAAGAAAGCTAGAAATTTACAATATCAGTGAAGTGTGTAAAAAAAACCTAGTGGAAGCATGGAGAGTATAAGAAGCTGTTTAAAAAGTATCTATTTTCTAAAATATATATATATATATATATATATATATATATATATATATATATATATATATATATATATATATATATATATATATATTTACAGGCTGCTCTAACAGTAGACTGGATCTGGGATCCCAACCAAAACAAGAACTTTGCTGGGTCCAGGTCAATTGTGATCAACTAAAATGGCTGAATCAGTCCTCTATTTAAGATAGTTTACAAGCCCACAGTATCTAGTGTTGAAACCCAATAAAGGATTTTATTTGTGTTTGAAAAATCTACACATTTTCTTGGTAGCAGGTGCATAACTTCCTTGACGACAGTTTACAGAACTTCTCAATTGGTTCTAATTAAATGCATTATGGGGAAACATACCTAAGGGAAGTGGAAAATGAAATTACTTAACAATATTATTCACAGGCTGTTTCATCATCCCCATATTTTTTTTTTCAAGTTCTAATGCTTTTGTCTAATTCCAGCAAGTCTCTCGCCAGACAACCAGTAAAACTGGGTTCAATTGTTTGTATTATATAAAAAAGCATTTTTCATCAGTGAAAACAGCTCCACTCAAGTACACTTTAGCTTTAACACAGATGGCAAAATCACTCAAATTGACTTGTGTGCAAGTTTTTCTCAAGACAACAGCCTTCAACAAGCAACTTAAAATATTTAGTTTTATCCTCAATACTAGCAGAAAAAACAAAATCCTTTTGGTAAAGTTCCTTCCTGTGTCGAAGAACCATATTTCACTTTGTCCTCAGATCACAAACCATTGACATAATTTTTATGATTTCAGTATTCAGCTGCCAGGATTTTCAGGTCATAAAACATACATGCTTTATTATATTTTAATTTAAGAGCACAGAGCACATGTTGCATAAATAACTGTGACATTAAGATTTTATCAGTTATTAAATGATCCTGTTGGAATATTTGAAACATGTCTGAAGATGATCAATGCCTGCATTATCCAAAACAAGTTGTAGAGTAAAACCTGCAATTCTGGGGATTTATTTACACACACACCTGTTTTATTTAGAAATTATGAATTGCTGTAGTGCAATATAAAGATAAAAAGTCACATTATAGAAAAGCACACACTCCAGATACTTGGTGGACAGCAAATTTAGCTCATGAAACATGACTTTTCAAAAGGATGCAGTTACATTGCCGCTTTTCAAGCAAGAAAAACACAGTATGATGCATAGATCAACATCATGTGGTAAATAAAAAACAATCTTGTGGCACAATCCCTAATGGACATTGTGGCTGTCATTGTAATTGTATATAATTTGTTTTAAGATTTAAGAAAATTTTAAATTTTTAACAGAATCCCACTAGGTCACAGATACTGTGATTCTTTTTTTTCTAAGAAGACAGAGGCAGTGTAAAAAGAAAACATGGAAACAACTTAAATGGTCCTACAGGAAAAGCAATACGGTTATATGAAAGTGAGACTCCAAAGAGTGTCTGAATGTCTACTTCTCTGCAACATAAGCAGACTTTTTAGAAATTTCCACTGACTAAAACTTAGTTTTCATATAAGCAGGTGCTGCAAACACAACAGCATATCTCTGTTTTGCAACATATTCCAGTTAGTTTTGATAGGGCCTCAGACTGTGTCAAGAAGCAGCAAAGCGATTGAAAATAAACTCACATATTCATGATACACAGTCAAGGTGTGCAGCAAGGTCCATTTCTGCCACCATGCTTCATTCATGACCCCAGTACATTGTCACACCAAGGCAAACATTTTATGGAAGTTTCCTGCATGCTTAAAACCTTCAGCAAATTTCAACCTTCTGTCAGATAATGAGATCTACTGTGTTTTTAATTTGCTCCAGTGTTAAGCAACCATATTAACTGGGATACTTTTTGAACTTTGAACTCAAACAATGAGTTCTGAATTATTTCACTTTCTTATAATATTTTCTTCCATTAAGCTCAATATCTGTACTTTTTCCCCCCAGCTCCTACATTTCCTTATTTTGTCTTTTCACCACTTGTAATCAAGCAGGGCATTTTAATGCTTCTTCACTTGATTAAAACTGTTCCTAAGGCAGCCATATAAATGCCAGTGCTTGCTGTCACAGAGCTGCCAGATAACACACACACTCTTAAAGATGGTAATTGTAATGTAAAACTCAGACCAACTTATGAGCACATAAAGATAGATTTGAATACAGAGTCATGTTTACATACTTTCTTCTTGAATAAATCATTCCATAGTTTTGTAGAATGTCAACTTGTCATTTTTAGTTTTTGTATTTAAGACAAAAGAGTAACCTTTTGTCAGTTCATCACATCAGTCCTATTTGTATTCTTTTATTTTATTCTATTTGTATATTTCAAAGGGAAAAGGCTAAGCAGAAGTAATAGAAGGGATAAAAGCTTTTTTTCCTTTTCACTATTCCCTCTCTTTGTCTGCATGAACTTTTTTTTCAGTCACCTTTTCCTCTTTGCTTTTGATTTTTTTTCTCCTCTTGCTATCTATTCGAAGTAACACTTGTCTTCCATTAGCCTCTCCTCACCACAGCACTGGAAATCAAAAGAGTACAGCATCAGTTAGTCCCAGTGTCCAGTTTCATCAAACCATGTGGACTGTTGCTAAGCAATAGAAAACCCTTTGGACAAGTCTTGTTGCAGCAGTGCATTAACAGCCAAACAGCTCAAAAAAGACACCAACTGTCTTAAAGTTTCACTTTTTGTTCAAGAACTCTTACTAACTGAATCTAAAAAAAGATTACTCCAAAAAAGTATTTTATAAAAACAATGATAAAGAATCAAAGCAACACTTAAGGTATGTTTTTGATGAAGGAATCACATGATAACATAATGTAAAGCTCCACAAAGTAGATCTATCAAATTACCTCCCCTTTAAAGATGCTGATAATGCTAATTAGAATCCAAATTACTTCTAGTACAATGTCATAAAAATCTAAATACTTTGTTTTACGGAGCTGCTCTTTACCTGCAGTGGAAACTTGAAGATAAAACTGCATTTCAGTACAAGATATTTTTGAAATCTCACTATTCCATATCTGCTTTTTGGTGTCAAAATAAGATACGCAAAAAGGTATTAAGTGGATAACACAGGAGACTACGAGACACCAAATGCACACCTTACATACAGTATTTGCCACTAATAAATACATGTTGATTTGACTGGTCCCAGTAATACCTTTACTATGCAATGCAGACACTCCATATGCATTGAAGAAAACACATTTAACTCTGCATGCTTGGAGAGGCTCACACTAACTGCAACTCACTTTTTAATTAATTGAGCTAATAAATATTTTTAACCACTATTAGACCATTTTAGTTTCATTTTGAAATCTTCAGTTCATCTATAAAAGAACTCAATTCAGGAACATTTAAACACTATGCTTCACAGAAAACCGGAAATGGATGTTTAAGTTTTGATGGTTTATTCAATATGCAGCATAAATGTGAAGTTCTTAATGACCTCTCAATGACACTTCAGAAATGAAGTGCTGCATGCCAATGTTCAGAAAAATTAAATGATACATGACATAAAATGGTTATTTTTGGATGAGCATGTAAGCCATTTTAACAAAGATATTGTCAGGAAATAGTTTAATGTTGCTAAGCTTGTTTATGGAAAAACAAGCTTATTGCTTTTCAGGCCAAATTCATTTACCCCTCTAGAATTATTCATCTGCCCATTTGTTCTCTTAAAATTGAAACCATTAAACAGGCGATTATGCACATCACATCTGAATAGAACGACATAGCATATAGAAATTAAAATTATTCTGTGGAGAAATGCATGTATCAGCAACATTTACATGCCTCTGCTTCAGAACGGCTGAATCAAATAATGAGGTCATTAGATGTCTATGACAGATCTAAAAGTTGCATGACACCAGGCCTTGAGGCCAGGATTCAAAGACCTCTGATCTACACAAAGGTTAAGAGAAAGAAAGAAGGCAAAAGCTTCTTCTTGGCTATAAAAACCATGAGATGCTTGCCCTGAACACAATGGTGAGGGGAACTGAGAGCTTCCCTGCCCTCTTGTCCATATATACATGCATATTCCATTTTTTTAACAGATACAACTCTCGAGAAAACTGGAAATTGTAAAGACAAAGCAAACTTAGAGTCTGAAATTAATTATTTTCAGACTCTGAAAATAATTTTTGTTAATACCTTGACAGTTGCGTTTTGAGGGTTTCCTCATTTAGCTCCTGTGTTGTGAATCACAGGACATTAATAGATACGATTATATTTCTGAACTAAAACATCAAATCCATAAGCTCATGTGAATAAGCTTGAGTGAACCTTTTCTGCAATTTAAACATAGCAAACGTACTACATGCTGGGTTATGTGAAGGCTTGTAAACCATCCCATTTGCCACTTTATTGCTTAATATTACACTGAAGGATCTTTCTGATAATATAATTCAGGAAATACCTTCTGATTCCATTTAGCTGTTGGAGAATATAGATTTATATTAGAATAATTACTTTATCTGTTTGCAACCATTGAGTGTTATGTAAAAATTTATATATGACATTGTAATATAAAGATGACCTGCTGTGGTGGTACAAAGAATTTAGTTAAGTTTGATTACACATTTTGAATAGCTATGAAATTATTCTTCAATTCTCCAAAACTCTTTCTCTCTTTACCACCCAAGGCAGTGAGAGAGAACACGTAAAGTATGTGGGTCAGTGAAGACAAGCCTTTGAATAAAAGCACACTGTATGTGACATTTGAAGATGTACTGCTTCAGAGTGTATTTATAATCCTGTATCACTCTGTTAGATTTTATTGCGTGAAACTGAGGTCATTTCACAATGTTAGTTACCTGAGGGAACCTGACATTTAAATAGGGCTCCTCGTTATCGCTTGCTCGCGCCCTTGCCCGCCTTGCGGTCTCTGCCTTGCTCTCTTGTCCTTGTCTGTGCACACTTGATATTCAATCACTTTTCCTCTTCATGTCCTCCATTCATTTTCTGTCCGCTCTGCTTTTTTTCTCTCCAGACTGGACTGTTATTAACTACTCTTGCATTTTTAGGCTTTTTTCCCCCCACCCTGTCCTCTCTTCTACAGCCCATCTAATGTCTTTCATTCTGCTCCTCATTTCTCAACGCTAAGCTTGATGACAATCACATTGTATCAATCCAGTAGACCAAACATCAATCACCTACTATAAGTAAATTAGAAAATGACACAAAAAAATAAGAAAATTGCTAAACATGGCCTACTGTGTTTCAGGCATTAATGGCTCTTTTTTAATCAAAAATAATGAAGTGCTTCAATCAGTTCCACACCAGATATGAAATCATATTTAATTGGATTCAGCAGCAGGCAATGAAATACAAAATAAGCTTTTGGAATAAACAACAACTTCATGATTAATTGTAATTCATAAAATCAATAGCAAATATTGCGCTGTTGACATTTTGGATCTAAACCTAGTTTCTTACTTCTGTGTATTTCATCAGCAATTCTTAATGTATTCTGGCTGTAAAGTGCTGAGTGAGCTCAGAGGGTTTGAATTTGTTGACACGGATCTTTTTTTTTTTTTTACAACATTCACAACAAACAGATCATGAACAGATGGTCACCATAATAACACACTGCCCTACATGCAATCGACGGGTAAAAATACAACGAACGCTTAGAGACGATCAGTAGGAATGTGACAGTTACACTCAGATTTGTTCTATATGTGCCTCATGCTGGATGCCAGAATGAAAGCAATCTCCTGGCTGCCCTTAAACAACCTGCCATCTTTCACAACACTTTTGCATCCTCCTTCAAAATTTGCCATTAAGATTATGTTTAAACCACTTGTAGATTCTACAAAGGCAATAAATTACCAAACTTTACAAAATATGTGAGCAAAAATCCAACCAAAATGTTTTAATAAACAAAGCACATTTTTGTTGACACTGATGTGCACTTCATATTTTAATTTTTATGGAATATTGAGACTGTTGTTGAAGATTGGTCAAAAAACTAAGCAAGGAGCCGTCCTGTTTGTTTCTCTTCAGATGGGACTTTAAAAGGTACAGTTCCAAAAACAACAGGGAATATATTTCTGTTGAATTTACACTATCAGAAACATAATATTAAAAATAGTGGAATACATTTCTGAAAGCAGATGTTGACATGTGGTCCTCCTTTTAGATTAAGCTGTGAATTAATCTAAATAACAGCACCAGCCGGGGAAAACTCTCAGATGTTTTCTCATGAATAAACAACCTAATCTTAAAGCACAATATCTATTAAAATGTAGAATTGTTTCATAGGATGTAGAGTTGTACAGATGTTAACTACTTGTGGCATCAGTAGAATAATATCTGTTTGTAGCTACTTTGTAATGAATAAGGGTACTAAGATTAAGGTTGTGTTTTAGGAAGGATTTCTGTGTGAGATAATGCTGTTGCACAAAAATGTTAGTTCCAATATTTTACATATCGTTTCCAAAGGAACAATAAATGTGAATGGCACTGTAAACACTCCTATCAACTGCAGTCTTGTACTTTTAGGAAACCACTGACCTTTTAGTCACTACAGCAATGAATCTATCCTGAAGTCGCCACTTCTTCACTGTCATGAGAAGCAGCACCTACGTCAGAGAATATATAGAGCTAATGTCTCGATAAAAGTGCTATATAAAATGTTGAACTTTGTTAACTGCTGTTAAATTTGGGTGCAGATCACCTCACTGCTGTGGAGCCATCATAAAAGTGTAGACTGAGCTTTTCAGAAAATAGGTTGAGATGTGGCTTCATCCTATTTTTATCATTTTTATGGGGATAAAGTCATAAACATGCATTTAGACTTAAACTGGAGGCAAAGTTCCTTTATTTACAACATAGGGCTATCAAGGATAAACTGGTAAATTTGACATCACAATCAACACAACACAAACAAGGTAAAAGAATAATAATAGAAGGTAGACCAGCTGATTACAGGATTTGTGGTCAGAACAAAAGTTCTTACAAATTTAGTTTTTTTATTTTTTTAATGTAATTTAGACATAATATCTGGAGTAGAGGCCCTAAGAGCTGATTTTGGCTGTCCAAGAACAACCAAAATACAAGTAGAATAAAGCATCATTTTAATATGTTATATTTTGTCTCAAATGGATGTAGTTTCTCTAAGCTTTGGACATGAGCGAAGAGTTTTTCCACAGTGACAAATGTGAGTAGACAGAGAATCACATGTGGGAGAGGAATTAAGCATCTCACATCACCTGGCTGTCAATTCAGAAGATGGAAATTAAATTTTAATATGGCAATTTGGGCCATTATAACGAACAAGCCAAGGACTTTAAAAGCCCTTTTAGCACAAAGAGAAAAGAATGACAGTTTTTTTTCTTTTCAAAGTGAATAAAGTGTTTCTGCCTGTAACCTGCAGTGTCTAAAGAAGGATTGTTCTTCAGTGGACACCAGGATCTGATGGTGTCTCAAATATATCATCAAACATTATCAAAGTAGCTTCACTGTTAGTTTTTGGTAAGAGAAGTGATCAAAGACAAGCTTTCTTTTTAAGATCAAACTTATCTAACAATCCGACCCGTATGAAAGAAGAACTATGCATTTCTAATTAAAAAGGCCCCCAGGCTTAGTAGACCACAATGTGTTCTGTGAAAAAGCAGGAATGGTTTGAAGAACTGGTTTGGCAAGGACAGCAGAATTACAAATATGGTATCAAAAATTTACTAAAATCCTCAAGTTTACTTGAGGATTAGTGCTAAATTGTAAAAGTGGGATTCATTTTGTAAATTTGTATGTTATATCAAGCCTAGAAGTAAAAACTGATTTGTAGTATTTAAATTTAAGATCATTAAATTTTTCAATTTTCAAGGGAAAATTGAAAAATGTACGTATGGCTCGAGACTCTTCAATTAGAAAGCATAGATTAAAGACAAATTAAGACAAAAACTGAACTCTTGACCTTTTGAGCCTCTGCTGAACAAACAGGTCAGTTTGTTCAGTTGAGCTGCTTCAGCTGTGGTCACAATAAGCATGTTTATCCACTGATTGTGATGTAATTACATACTTATTTTGTGCTTTTGACAATTCATATCCAACTTTTTTTTTTCAGGGAAGTATGGATATACAACACACATCGAAAAAACAATTTGCTCCCTCAGCAAGCTATTTCAAAACCACAAGCTAACTATAACCTTTAGCAAGCTTCTGACATGAGTCTAATAGAACATAATCTGACCAAGCACAGGCTTAAGGCTTTTCATAAAGCTTAATATGAACTTGTTTCATCCATTATAAAACCAGTTCTGATCTTGGTTGGGGGTCACTGTCTTGTTGGAACATCCAAACTGCTGATCAGAGATAAAGTTGAAGAATTAAAAATCAGGCACCCTCTATTTATATTTAATGTATTTTTTCCATTCAAATGCCCAACTGAGAGCAAAAGGCTATATGATGCAGCCGTCACCATGTTTGACAGCTGATACGCTATTCTTATGTTTGAAAGCTTCAGTTAATTCCCTCAAGCATACTTATATTCATATTCTTTCTTTTTTCTTTTTTTTTTGGAAATGGCCGTTTTTGGTCAGACCCTCAGACCAAGACATTGTGGAAAATAAATGGCTCAAGCAGTAAAGTAAGATCCCCAAATCAAAATGAAACAACTTCAGGCTCTGTTTAAAACATCTATCCACAACTTGAGTCAGGATCCTTGGATGATACGGATCATGTTGTCATTCACAAGTTTCAAGTTGATCCAGAGAGATCATGGGCTATATGTGCTTTCAGACAATAACACTGAGAATTGAGCAAGCAAAGGTATGTGGCTTACATTTCTCAGGACTTACTTGAACTATAAACATAGGATATGTGTGATTTCTCCTATGACCAACTAGGCTCTGTGTCAGTCCTCATTACGACTGATATAATTTACTACAATTGATACAACAAAAACTGGTCATGTGCCATCTTCAACATGTCATTATCTTTAGGTTTAATTACAGAGGTGGAGCGTAATATTGGTGGGCTGACCTTAATCCAGCAATACAGTTGTTTCTTGTGCTCACAAGGCACAAGAAACAACTGAATTCAGAGTAACAGAATAATCTTAAAAGGTGCTTAGCTGTCATGTTCATAAAGATAAAAGTACTGTTAGTGACGGTGTCAGTTTTGTTCGTTTGTCATTTGGATAAATACCTGTCTGGACATACCAGCTCAGTTTTCCTCTCTACCCACAGTAGAGACATCCTATTTCAGCTTTTCACCCCTCACCAGATCAGTTCAAAGTTTGTAATAACTCCAAAAGTATTGTTCAGTGTATTATCCCCCCTGTCACTTAGATTCTAAGCATCTCTCCTTCCCAATTTGTGCTCCAGGTCCTTGGTTTCCCAATGTCTTGTCAGATGTCAGCCATGCTCAGCTGCACTTCGCCAACCACTTTCCAATAACGCTGGGCCTGGTCCCACACCACCTAATAACAACTCGCTGTCTTCTCTCTTGTCCTGGATTTGGTTTTTAGAAATCTCCCGAGACATCTTCGGCAACTCCTTACATGTCTAATCAATGTTGTTCAGCAAAAATGTTCAGGCTAATGTCACAGTTCACTCCACAAAATGACCCACAAAAAGACTTAGCCCAAAACAACTGACACACTATGCAGAATTATGCATTATTAATAATGCCTTCACAATTTCATATTATTTAAAGGCACCTAGTTTATTTATGCTACCATATGACTAACTGAGCATCAACAAAATATTTAATAGCTGAATGATGATTTAATTCTCAAGATGTACCTACTTAAACGCAGTCATCTTCTAGTATACTTTTAGTCCCACAATTTTTATAACAGCTCCTTCTCGAAGTCATCCTCACTAATAACCATTTTCAGGTTAGCAGCCAGAAGCCACTTTGACAATCACATCTTTTGTAAAGGCCGGAGAAAGGTACAAATTAAACTGTCAAGAGCAAGGGCACATAAAGCTGATAAATCCTCCAAATCCCCAGTTACTGACCAAGGCGAAGACCTTGAACACAACTCAGAGTCCCTAGTGATAGATATGACTTCAGTTTGCATGCTCATAACGTACTCCTTATGTGCCACCATTAGACTGTACCATTTAAATGACATTATTTGACTTAATAGTGCGTAAAGAACATCAAATTCCTTCCATGTTCCTTCAATACAAAATTGAATTTAAATTACATTGTGTTAACTAAAGTAAAAGATAAACTATCAAATGTAAAATGAGAACAAACAATATACTGTTGACGTGAAAAAAATTACCTCAATATTACAAAAAAACAAGTCAGGAACCTCACAGAAGTTTTAGGGATTTCTGCCTGACAATACAGGCAGTACTGATAAAATGGCCTTGATCTCAACCTGATAGAGAAAATGTCTGTGACATAATGCAAACAATATTATCCTAGAAAAAAACAAGAATTTATTCAGAGTAGAAATTAAGTAGATGTTAAGAAACAACATCTACTTAATGCTGTATGTCTGAAGTACGCATATATATGGACTAAGAGCTTATCACCCAGGCTGAGTACTGTTATGAGTTTAAATTATTCACAATAATCATACTCATTAATTTACATTAACAATGACAAGTCAGGAGAAAATAAGAGTTCCGGTTGAAAGCTTAGGAAAAAGCTGTTCATTGGACTGTGAGTGGAGATTATTTCCCATAGCTCATGTATGCAAATTAAAATAAAATAAAGTGAAAATAAAAGAAAAAAAATGACAGTGTTTCAAATCCATTGCCTTTTCAGGAGAAAATCAGACATTAATGAAATGGCAAATGGCCTACACTTGTACAGCGCTTTATCAAGTGCAGAGTACCCCAAAGCGCTTCACTCTACATTCAGTCATTCACCCTCACATTCACACGCTGATGGTGGCAAGCAACCAGTGGTGGAGAAGGCAGGTAAGGTGTCTTGCCCCAGGACGCAATGACAGAAAGAGTGGGGGGGAGGCTGAATGTGCAACCGACCGATTACGGGACAAACTCCTACCACCGTCGGTCAAAAAGATCAAACTCCTGTGGTACTCTTGTTCAATGACTGTTCCTGATGTAAACTGTATTTATCTCTATAACAACCCCAGCTGTTTGGAAAGAGGACATCAGCAGGTGTGTCAAAACTGTAAAGTTTAAATAGATTTGGACAAGTCCACTTTCTTATTCAAGGAAACTGAAACTCTTCAACATGTTTCAAGAAAACATTTACATGTGGGATCCGTGACACAATCCATCATTCAAAGACAAGACTTCTGATTTTACTGTTCCACTGAAACTGAAATAAACTCTTGGAACAGCCTTTGGACATGTGTCCTACCATTCAAACTTATATTTGTTGTATCTAGAAGGAAAGTTATCAGGTTCTGCTGTGATTAACTGGTTTTAAATCCTTAAAATGCTCAGCATTTTTCTCAAGAGCACCTCAACAGATGCTGAAAGAAGAAATTAGTATTACCCTCAAGATTAGCTCATTGCATTTGAGTGTAACCATTGTAGCCGTCAGAACAATTGACTGGCGTTAGGGTTGTCTGGAAAAGTGGTTATGAACTTTTGGTGAAATTCTCCTTTAAAGTTCCCCTATATATGACCAGTGTGTCTCTGTAGCCTTGTGGTTGACTGACAACCTGCATTATTGAAGCAGAAGGCTGATGATTATTAACCACTTAGTAATGTTTGGTAATTTCATAATCCTGAACCATGTGTTTCCTGCATTGAAAACACATTTCATCCTTTTTACCCAGATCATTTTGTTTGAAAACCATTAAGTTTTATTCAATAATTTCTTACAACTTGTAGATCAACCCAAAGTAAAAATTAATTATATGGCTATATTTTTTATTTTTTGCTGTGGAAATTATTTCTTTACATTCTAGACAGTGTTCTAGCTGAAGAAAATGTTATGAGGAAATTATGCACAGAAACTTCTTTCATTTTCGAAGTCTTAATGCAGGTTTACAACTTTTACTGAAAAAGAGAATACAAAGCAATCCCTCACAGTTCTGCTGTATCGTTTCAGTACAAATGCTAAGAGAAAAAACAAACCACTAAGCATCATTAAATCCTTTTCATCTCCCCTCTCCTTCCCTCTTGGAGTGCTTTGACCTTGAGTTCCACTGAAGAACAAAATGACACCAGCTCAGAGGCCTTTGTCATGCTGTTACCACAGCAGTAAACCCATCAGCACGCTGCAGGGAGACTACGATTCCAATGGCCTGAATGATTTCATCTTGAAACTGATCTGTAACACATATCGACAGTGGGATTATAGCAAGTGAAGTGGAAGCCCAATATTACCTGCATCACTGCTAGTAGGATAAAAAGCTTTTTTTAAACCACTTATTCCATTTCATTAGGATGTTTACAGAAAAAAAAACAACACTAATGCATAGGTGAAGTGTCTGAACCCCTATCTGAAAGGCTCACAATTTGTAATCATGCAATTAGTCAAACAACCTCTTTCACCTACATCTGATAAAACAAGCTCAATAACATCACAAAGCTTCTGGCTTATTACAGTGCTGAAGAAAAGTTAAACGTCTAATTTTATATGAATACAACTTTGTTTTTCTTAACTAAAGGACACAAAGCCATTCTATTTACAGCTGAGATTACTTTGTTTCACTCGCATGAGATCAGGGCTGTCAAGAGAGCACAGTCTTTCAAATAAAAACCCTTCATCAGAATTACCATGCACAGCTCGCTTTATTGTAATCTCTGTGGAAAATTACACCCACATGTTCAGTAAATCTGTTGTGCAAACATTCTGACATTGAAAAGCCCTTAAAAATGAGAGATTGCAGGATTTGGCTAAAACATTTAACTGGTCTCATTGCCTGGGTGAACTTGACTTTGGCAGAAAAAGCCTGGCCAAATGCTGTTTGGTGATTACATTAAAAACTACTCCAAACATTAGGGGAATAATATTTCTGAAACCTTTATGGTATGGAATAGTTTATTGTGGCGTTTATATCCATCTCATTAGCTGACCTGCAAATGAGTCGAGCTTATTGCATAACAAATATTTTAATGGAGTTGTGGATGCTTACATCCAAATTTACAGTAATTCAAATGTTATATATTTATTTATTTTCTTTATTATTATTTTCTACCTGTTTTACATCACGAGTCTCAAATGAAGATAGTTATAGTAAAATATTTACAATACTAATAATTACATATATTTTTTATTTACCTTCTTATATAAATTAACTGTTTTCACTATACTAAAAATATTTGCTTCAAGCCATAGATTCCCTCTCGGCCCACAATGTTACACTCATGGGCCGTAGACACCAATTATTTTGCAAAGCAAGTTATCAATGTAATGTGGAAACGGTGAATGGATAAGCTAATGAATTATTATAATCCCGAGTTTTATTTTTCCTTTTTCAGCCTTTCTGGATTTTAGAGAAGAACTGAAACTGTTTTTCATGCTGAGCTTTGAGGAAATGCAATGTTTACACACTGTGAAATCTTCAAACATAGAATGTTTTTTTTTTTTTTTTTGTGGAGTTGGATCCCTCTGACAAACAGAATAATTTTTGATATCTGTGTGATGCCTTTCCCTAAGTCCGGCTTGGCGGTATCCTGACATGACATCTTTGGATTTCCACTGGAATTTCAAAATGTATTCAAATTATTTCAGAGAAACTTGTTAAACAGCCTGTGGTGGTAAAGAAAGCTTTTTGTCAGCTATCTAGAGGAATGAAAAAAGAAAAAACAAATCTCATTCACAGAAATTCCTCTCTGAACTGCTAAGAATCATTTAAAGAGTTTTCTTTGAAGTGTTTAAGTCAGATGCTGTCATTTCATTTTTTTGAAATTCAGTGAAGGACCTACATTTTTCTCCCTGAAAAAAATTAAAGGACAAATTTCTCAGGTTTTTTTTTTTTTCATTTACACATCCACCTTGCTGTATTGATAGGTTTTAAACAGCAAATGACTTGATTTCCATAACAGAGTCAGATTTAAGATGCAATGACAACAAATCCAAAGTCTACCCAGTTAATGACAACCCATTGGCCTAAGATCTTATTTTACAGATAAAATAAGATCTTAGGCTTACATATTGATGGCAGCCACCAGGAGGCTGCCATCAATATGTAGTAAAAATCTGACCTTATCAGTATATTCCACAAGTTAGTTTCCTTTTCGATTTTAATTTTTTTGAATGAATGGCTGTTTTCTGTGAGGGAGATCAAGGCTGAAAGCCATAGTGTTGTTGTAGTACAGTGATTGGAGGTGAGGCAGTATGTGATCACAACTAGGCTCCGATTTTTGAGGGTGATCACCACAGCATGACATGCCTACTAAACGGGAATCCCAAGAATTTCTTAGGCGGCTGATACAGAGTTATCTGAGCTGAAATGCATAATTTGCTAGCTGAGATTTTAAATGTACCCCAATGAGTTTCCCCTCCATCACATGGCTAAAAATTGTTCATACATAGGTTGTTTCTGTGTTATATTTAGTACCGATATTATCGTTTTTGTTCTATAATGCATGTGTAATACAGAAAGCTTTGTTTCAGTTCATTAAAGATTTGATTGCTTTTGTGTGCCATTCTTCTTGAAGTCACAAGCTATTTTTGCTGTTCATTAGTCATACTTTCCCACGCTGTTACACTCATTTTATTCTCAATCCGACTGTCACAAGTGTCCAGTAATCTTCTTGCACACATTTGTGCAAGCAGCCAGTGCTATAAATATATTGGTGCTGCTAATTTAGCCTTTCAACTCCTCATTTGGGACACTGCTTTCCCATGACACCCAATCAGATTCTAATCGCCAGATTTTTTTTCCCTCACTAAATGTTCATAAAGAATTTTACTTCTTTTAAATTGTGTCTTTTTATGGAGGTATTTGTCACCATTGTAAATCTAGACATTTGTCACGCATTGACGATGCAATAATGCATCAAGTGTACTGCATTTTGCTTTTACTCGGCTACTAACAACATAATGTTGACTTGACGTCTTTGTTTTATCTCACATACGTTTTGCATTAAATATTCTTATATTTCAGTTCTGTTACTGTACATGCCACTGAACTAGACAAAGGAATCTCATTCCAGATGGTTCCTTTTAATATCATTTTGCTTAGTGTTCAGTTGTCTGTCAAGAACTGAATTATGCTTTTTGTAATCTGCAGACGAACAAAGTTTGAATCCATATGTTACGTGTCATACTCATTGGATGTTCTACGTTTTGATCATTTCTGAGCCATTTTATTGTTTAGGGCTTTTCTTGTTAGTTTATTTCTGTATTCATTAACTATATTACTGTTAGTCTTGTAATTCCTTCATATTGTGGTTTATCTCCCTCTGATTACTCGTCTCCTTTCCTCAACAGCTCAGTACTGTTTTCTTGTTGTTCTACCTGATTAACCTCTCCTGTTTGCAATGTTAGAGTTCAATCTTTTCTCTGTATATAATCTTACTGGGTTCAATTGTTCTTTGCTGGTTTCCTTTCGTTACACTACTTTTCCATGTCCTCTTTCCCTTGTGCTCAATCTGCAAGTTTTACTGTTGTTTCACCATTAACCATCTATCATGCCTATTAAATAACCAAGTTACTGTTCGTAATTCGGTTCAGATTTGAACTTACAAAACATGACATTCTGTTGATAGATTACATATACATAAAAATTTTAATATGAACTAAAAAATATGCTGCAACTGCATTTTTTCTCCTGACTTTGTTCACTGGTCTTTCTCATCAGTATGCAGGAAACATGGATGCATTTCAAGTCATTATAGGAGTCATTACAGCCTCTGTTTGTATAACTCTGAGCAGTATGCCTGATCCTGAAATCAAAATAGTTCTGATGCTTTGATTAATTTCAAGGTTTGCTAGTGCTTAATTTTTGAGTATTTGCTTTGATACAGTATATTTTCATGTGAGCTCTACCTTTGATAATAATTAACTGTTTGTAACAATGAGAACCTGCATGACTAACTTCCATGGAGGCAGCCAACTGACCTCTTGGTGCTTGGTGATGGACGCTGCACCCAAACAGATTGAAGCTAATCTTCAGGAAAACAAGTATGGCACTGCCTTTTACCATTATTACGCTACAGGACAACAATAGAAATTATTTTAAGCTGCAAATAAATGCTCATAATGTCCACCTGCAAGTAAGAAACACTGTTTTGTTGCGGGATTTTTTTTCAGCTGCTCCAACAGCAACCCCTAGCTCCATGTGAACATACCAGATAGCCAACGTCTTTTGACGGAGATGACAAAGTTGTGGCTCTCCTGTGAAACCTCCATCCTAATGCAGTATTGACTATGAGTTAAAGCCTAAAGCAGTATTGGAAGTATTGAATAGTACCACCACCCGGTGGCCATTGCAGCAATTTGTTACCATGGACTTAACACAAGCTGGTGGAAAGACATTTCTCATGGTGACGTTATGAGGATTTCTGTGGAACTCCCATCTTCTGCTGCTGGTTTAACATAGTGTACAGATCGAGAAGAGACCATTTCAAGGATATTGTCCATAAAATTGCAAGAGAAACAGTCTTAATTCATTTTATGCTTGGCAATGTATGAAAAGCCAAATAAGTTACTTGCTGCTATGGAAAAACAGTTTTCTGTTTTTTGGGGTTTTCTTTATCAAAAGTTCCCTGATTTTCAGTGACTTTGTCAAATTAAATGCTAACCAGCATCCATATCAATTCATCTATCTCTACTAACTTTAAATATTTACAACCTTTCTCAACAAATGCAGAATGCAGTCCCTAAGACCTTTAGTATTAAAAAAGACTTTCTGATTTTAAGGGCTTTCTCAACTCATTCTTTGTCCTTAACTCAGGTTGGCATGGAGGTTGATGAAGCTGACTGAAGTCATAACAGGGCAAAGAAAGAGTGCAAGGGGTCAAAATTGATTCAGATTATTTTGGACATCAATGGAGAGCACACTCTTGTGCAGAGTATAAAACATGTCAACCTGTATGAGGCACATTGCAAGTCATGGAGAACTTTAATTTAAATATTGTCAGTTATTGCTGCTGCCCCTGCCAAGCCTAATTCGGTTCTTCTTTTGTCAACTCCTCTGTGTCATTTCTTTGGTTACCTTCTCACTTTTTGCTTCAATGGTACCTGTCTTTGCCAGAGAGGCAATTTACAATTAGTTCTGGGATAAAGAGATGCCCTGAGCTTACCATGAGACTCAACTATATCTAATCAATTTGGTGCTGTTTTTAATTTAATTAAATAAATTGAGATCAAAGAGCTGAGATAGTGCACGCTCTTTTTAAATGAAGATGAAACATTCCCTGTCACACATACTATTTGATATACATACTTATAAACTCATCATATTCTCTAGCATGCTCTCACTTACGCATACACACAGAGAGACAGAGAGAGAGAGAGAGAAGTCTTTCTGCTCTTAAACATGCAACCTTATGTTTATTTATGATATGCCAATATGGAGCACTTCAAAGAATTGACCAACCCTGAAAAAAATAATAAAATTATAACCCATCCCCGAGGTCGTCTGTAAAGCATAGCCACAGTTCTTCCGAAGAAACAAGCACTCGAGTTAAAGTTGCTCAAACCAAACTGGACACAGAAATTCAATGACAAGACCATCTTTTTATTACTAATGCAGCAACTGATGCAACTGTGACAGAGGCTGCGTGTAAAGCTTTGATTCTGAAAGCACCCAGAGGGAAAGAAAGAGACATTCAGAACCACATAAAAGAAAAATAGAAAGAAATTCTGCATTTTTTTTAATCCTCTTGCAACCTGTTTCGAAATTCTTAATTCTAATGATGAAGCATAAACAAAGCAACTGTTTTATTTTTAAGATTTGTCCACATGAGATGGATAAACAACAGAATTACATTAAGATATCTTTGATAAATAACTAGCAATAATACTTTATTTTAAATGATGAGCTTGGCATTTGAGAACAGAAACAGAAAAGATTTAATATTAGCCATTTTAAGTTGCTAATGTTTCACTTATATTCTTAGTGTATAATATTAATCATAAGCTGAAAATTAGTGAATTTCTCAAAAGCAAAACTGAAAATAAGTCAATCAAGTTTATTTATATTAGGGGTGTATCAATACAATAATCTCACAATATAATATACGATATTCTGATCACAATACGGTATGTATCACGATATTTGGCAAACGATATGGTTTGATGCACAGTTACAATTTTCTCAAAGATTTTAGAAGGACAGGCTATATCTATATGATTTTGGCTATATCTGACAGTGGAAAAAACTAATATCGTAGAATCAAAATTATTACAGCCACAATTTAGCCTCAATATAGCACATTTCAGCAACAAGACAGTACAAAGTGCTTTACATAATGGAAAAGATGTAAATGTCTAGATGAAAAGTTTTATTATATATATATATATATATATATATATATGCCAAGAACTAACTCTTAAGCCAGTGTTTTATGTTTTGATTTCCTTTTCAATTAGCAAAATGTCCACTAAAATTTAGCTTTGCAAGATACTTTTTGGCCTAAAAACTACAAAATTTGTTTAGAGCTGCAGCTACCTACTGATGACACTCCGTTCTTCTGTAATACTTCTTTGTTAACCGACAAAGGAAAAACATAGAAAATGTGGCACAAATGAGGGTACTGCATTTCCATCTTTGTCAGGGTTTGTTGCTGCACATCTCAACGGTGTGCAGAAGCAACAGCAGGTTTGTGCTGTTTACTAAAGTCTTTCACCCAGAGCAGGAGAGACATTTAGAGCTTGCTCTCATCCTACATGACTCCAGAAGTCGCATTAGCTCCCTATCAGCATGTACGCCTTCCATATGAGCACAACATACGTATCAGCGGCGGTGCTTCCGCTTCAAATGATAAACTAACACTCTTTGAGTCTGCTTCATTGGTTTCTGGGAAAGAGGAGGGGTGAGTTGGACTTCTGTGTTTTTTCTGAACAAACAATACTGGATGCTTTGCCCGGCAGACACCTGCATTTGCATTTATTTGCATTTGCTCAGCACACGCTATCAGCATGAATCAAATTCCCCCCAACTGAGGGAAACTGGTGAAAATAAGCTGAGGTATAAAGTTTAATCCAGAGCAGTGG
This sequence comes from Poeciliopsis prolifica, assembly GCF_027474105.1. Lineage (NCBI taxonomy): Eukaryota > Metazoa > Chordata > Actinopteri > Cyprinodontiformes > Poeciliidae > Poeciliopsis > Poeciliopsis prolifica. The sequence goes on along the minus strand of NW_026562416.1, from coordinate 5,461,893 downwards.
AACACAGATTCTTGATGTGATTCACACTGGCACACTGAAATAATTTACATGTACCTATTTTTGCTGCAGCGGAGGTGACTACACTTCATATGTGGTGTTGTAGTTTTAATGATTAGACTTAAAATAAGTGATATGATCTCATTATGTGAGAATGGACTTGGTGCCTGGTGGCATTATCTGTAATCTTACTTAAAATTATAGACAAGAAAATTATCTATTGCTAAGGCCTTTTTCTAAGTAATAGTAATCCTATTCTATAGCCATGTGTGGCTATAGGATTATGTAAGTGATGATATAATCCTATAGCCACACATAGTAAAGTTGTCACCATGTCCTGACATAGTTAACATTACATAGCACCCTTTGTTAAAATACCAGAAGTATGAACACCATAATTTTTGCCACTGAATTTTACTACACAACTGAACTTCTACCTTGTTTCCAGACACAAAGAACACAAGTCCTTGTCTATATAAGTGAGAAGAAAAACTCTGGTGAAACACTAAAGATCAGTGATGTATTTGTCAAATTGACATATTTGGAGCTTTTCCACTGCATTTTAAAGTGTGCATTGTTTGTTTTTTTTTACAAAAAATTGCACAATTGCAAACAATTGTGCATTTTGTGACTGCTCGACAGTCACAAAATGACTGTCGAGCAGTTATTTTGCTCGACAGTGAGGACAAAATGTCCTCACTGTGAGGTGTCCTAATTCAAACAGTTATGAGTTGTTCTCAAAAATACAAGTGAGGGTATAAATCCACATAAATGAAAAGGAGGTCTCCTTCTTTAGGCCAATTTTCTCGTTGTGAGCATCCTTCATAAGTCTGGTCATCATGACAACAAGCCTGCACCACCAGCTGCCAATGGGTCACCAGCCAATCACACAACATTGATTATATGTCAACATCTTGCCTCTCATAGCCCACGCTCACAACACACACACACCCACACACACACAATTCATGCCACTCTGTATGTGTGTGGATATGTGTGGCAGAGTCAAAGGTTCAGTCACATGATTAAGATCAGTCCTTTACTCAGATACTTATTATTGGAAGCCAGATATAAAGTGTTCGGTTTGCAATGGCCAAATTCTGATATTGATTCAAGAGGAATCATATTTGAGATTGTTTGTCAGTAGGATATTGGAACACAATATGTATGAAAATGACTCATTTACACAGATATGTTTCAGTTTTGTCATTGTCTGGTGAATTAATAACAAAATACAATATAACAATAAAAATATTTTTAAACAGATCAACCTGGCCATACTTTTTTTAGTGCATATTTTTATAAAACAAAAACTCAAAACAGTACTTAAAGAAGTCAACTCAGGATGGTTTTACAGTAAAATATCTTTGTTTCTGTTATTGAAAAACCCCAATTTAAGGATTCAAACATATTTTTTTTACAATTCTTTCTGTGCCCACTGTTGAGAAGTGGTCAATTTTAATGCACTTGTTTATGATAGACATTCTTTAATTCAATTATTCTATCAAAAACCATGTATAAAATCTTTAAAATATTACATCAATGTTCAATGATGGCACAATGTGGTTGCAACCCCTTGGAGAAAAGGCTTTCTGCTGTAAATAGCCTTTATTTTAAATCATGAAATGTACAATTCAAGAGGAAACACAAACTAGTCTGCATTAACACATGTTCTGTCTCAGCCATTCAATTTGTAATGCGTGGTGTGTCCCTTTACCAAATTTACTGGGTTTCCTGAAACCCAGTAAGCTGCTCTGTAGCTCCATATTGCCTGTTATCCTTCAACCACAGAAAGTGACTCACCAGCTGTGCAAATCGGAACTGTTGCCTGAAGCATTATATGACAGTGCTTACTTTTAAACACAAAACATTCAGTGTGTCAAAAGTTGAAAGGAGTGGAAAGAGGGGTGCAAGTACAATGTTTGAGCTAAGAGTGGAAATACTGCTGGTATTGATTCACTCACTTCTTTTCTTCAATTTATATTACTGCCAGACTTCCTCCATTTTATTACTACATTCTACTGCTTTCCTACTGCAATGTATTTCATTATTTTCAAGTACTACATGTATGTATTACAGAGCATTCAAAGCTTAGTCTTACAGCAATTTTGGGAGATTTTTATTTAAGAAATCAGGTTAAGGGGGTCTAAATGCCAAACTTAAATGTTTCTCTTTTTTTTTGAGAAAATAATACAACATCTTAAATCTTAAAGTGATACAATTGTGATTTTATTGAAAGGCATTTTACAGACTGTGGGCTGATAATCTGCCTCAGCAAGTTTTGAAACCTGGAACATTAAAGTAATTTAATCCAAATCAGCTAACAAGTCACTGTATGCCAAACATATATATAATGTTAGGCTGCTCTGCATTTTTGGGGTATTTTCAGCCTGTTTTAAAATTCTACCAGTATAAACTGAAGATCCAGTATACAAGAAGATCTTTGAAATTCAAAAAGCCCTTAAAAAGCTCCTGCAGCTTTGTCTTTAGCCAACACTGCAGCTCTTTGGGGATCTTGTGAGTTGGACAAGCTGATTAAGTTGCGTTTTTCTTGGCCAATGGAGTGCAGCGGCAGACAATTAGGACGAGGATGTGTCGCTTGCTGTGGTTGTTATTTCCCAGGCCCAGAATGACCTCCGGGAAAGACTTGTAGAGGAAGGAGGGGATGTTTGAAGATATAGCTTTCCCAGCATTGCTGCTCATCACAGCGCGTTTGATCTATTGCCCGCCACCGCTCTTTTTTCCCCCCACCCTTGCTCTGTCATACCTCAGCTGGTTGAGTGCCACCAGCCACCCATATATTAACCAGCAACACCCAGAATGTGATTCACAGAGGTAAAAATAACCATGCCTCTGCACTTCCTTCGACCCTTTTCCATCCTTCCATCTGTGTCGCCACACGTCCCCCTTTCCTCTCTGTCACCCCGCCACCTGCTTCTGGGCAAATCACTCGTATCCATACACCTGCACTTTGAGGCTTACTGCTGCTAAATGAACGCCAAAAGGCACATGGTGTTTCCTAGTACACAACTGTGGGGAAATGTAATGCTCATTAATGTAAAAAGAAAAAATATATATCATTTTACCAGAATTTGAAGGTTTTCCCCACTTGAAGTTGAGCATCCAGCTGCTAAATCTCATTACAAATTATGAAATGCCAGGGCTTATTCTCAAATATGTCACAGAGAGGCAAAATATGCCAATCCTAATTAGCAATTTCTTTATTCCTTCACAAAATGCCTTCGACTAACATGAAATGATTAATCCATCTATTAAATATTGTTAAAATGCTAATTATTTTTATTATGTCGCTGTTTAGCTTAAACATGGGTTCTTACTCATTTGACACAATTTGCAAAAAGACTATAACAAGGAGGCTTGTTTATATAAACTGACTTTCATTTGTAAAATGTTCTTTAGTTAATATTAGAAAATACTTTGGTATTGATGTTTGTGATGCTTTCCTTATCATATGGTTTTATAAATTTGTAATGGGCTCTTCAAAAACTGTCCTCTCTAAATCACAGAAAAAACATTTCAGTGAAAAGAATAAAAATTTGATTGACATGTCCGGACCCGACTCGGGTTTGTGGCACATCTTTGTAGATGTTTTTGCAGGAAAAACCAATTTTCTAGCTACTGTATGTTCCTAAGGCAAAAATAGTATAAGAAATAAATAAGTAAACAGAAAAAAGGTGCAACTCCACTCAGAACTCTAAGTTGTCAGTCAAGACATCATTTTTCACCTTATTGTGCCTGATGAATCAAAAGGTATGCCTCTGCAGCCGGACACTGTAATATCAAAAAGAGATAGCTACTGAAAAAAAAAATCACAGTTAGCTACACATTTTGTATCTTTTGTTGCTCCTAAACTGCCTGAAAAGCCTAATTTAGTGCAGGCATTTCTTCCAGGACTCAACAACAAGACTATGAAATATATTTGCATATTGCCTGCCTGGTAGCTAGTTTGGCACACCCTCCAAAGAACAAGAAGCGACTGCATCAAACTCTGACCAATCAGAGAGGATAGGTTAAGGTTTGCTTATTAACAAACAAAAGTTGAAAGTTTTCAATTGTAATCGGCAAAAATGGGCAGACAAAGCAGACTGTTGATCTGTTGTCTAGTTTGCATTTCCGAGGTGTGAAGAGTTTCAGAAAGCGTTATCATATACAATCATGTTCAGTAATTAAGATCATGAGGTTCATCTGTCAGATTAAAATAACATTCAGGCAGGTGAAAACTCCACTTTTTGTAATAAAAACTGATGTCATATTCTGATCTTAAATGTGGTCTTTAAGATTTTTCTGTCAGATTTCTCACTGAAAAATTCTGACAATTACAAGAAAAAAAGAATTTCAGACCCCAGCCTTTGTGTAATAATCAATAAATAGTCGGCTTTATTTATTAAATCAAATTACTGACAAAGACATTTTTCAAGTTTATTCCACTTCACTGAATAGGTTCATACTTTCCTGAACATGGCTTATAACAACAAGCAAGGACAGCATGTGTGTATCTTCTATTATGAAAGGCGATCCAACGTTTTAGATTTAAAAAAAAAAAAGTTATTTTGTTCGTTGAGAGAATTTTTTTCTCTCCACCTCCAGACATTCAGTACAGACACCCGATCAGAAATTAGGTTAAAAAATCATGACCTCAAGAAACAGATATGTTAAAAGCAAAACTACCTGTCAAACAGATTCAATGATCATTTAAGAATTAATGTTTATCATGACACCCGCTATTGATAAAAATAATTTATCAAATGTCATGTCAACGGCCTCGCTGACAGAACACAAGTCCACAGGAGTCGTCCGATTTTAAATTACATTTTTGAAACAGACAATCTGTATTTTTCTCCAACCTGAAAAGGTTCTGGAAAAATTCAGACGTGGCAGTCTGCTCACTACTGGCAGCAAACCACAGAATGTACACAGCTCTGCGGGGTCTGAAAAGCAGCAGCCTGCCTGTTCAGGCTCGTAGCTATTTCCACTGACAGGCTACCTGGAATTCTGCGAGGGAATTTACTAAAATAAATAACTCCTGCCCCTATTCAACCTCACAGCCATGTCCTGGGGTGAGGAAGAGGAGTCATGGTAAACATTCACCTCAGTGGGGACACAGCCATTGATTTCTGAGTGCCTCCGCAGCCTCTTCCCTCATTGAGATGAACGCCTCCACCAAGGCCACCAGTGATAACGAGGGAAGGAGGAGGAGAGAGGACAGTATGGCCAGAGCTCTGGGAAATCAGGCCACAATTAAAAGGGCAGAGAAGCCCCAAGCAGATGGCAACAAGGAGATGAGAAAGGAGGGAAGGAAGGGGAGGAAGAACACAGAAAAGTAAACCATGAAAATGATGGGAGATAAAGACGAATGATTTAAAGGTGGACTGAGATTGAAGCCTAAAAGAGTAGAAGATGAAAGTAAAAACTAAAAAGAACAAATTTTTACAGGAAAAATAGGGGTGGAAGTGGTCAAAAAGTGGAAAGAGGATTTGTGAAATAAAGAATTGAAGTGAAAAGAGAAAAAAACGAGGAGAAAATCAAAGAACACGGAAAATCGAGAGAGCAAATGGATAATTGGTAAAAAATGGTGGTGGGTAGATAAGGAAGAAGCAGAAATAACAGAACAAAACAACCAGGAGAGAGAAGACAGACAGAGAGAAATTAGAGGGAAATGGAGACGAAGAATAGAGATGAGATAAGGAAAGGCAATAGAACAGGGAGAGAAAATGAGGAGTCGGTGAAAAGCACAGAGAAGTTGGCATTTCAGCTTTTGACATGTAGAACTCAACAGGAATCAACTCTGATGACTCTTAATTTGATGTAATAATAAAGAAATAGAAATGTTCCTTTTCTTTCTTTCTACTAAATAAGAAAAAAAGAGAAAAAAAAACTGAATTTAGAAGCACAGAGTCTCCATGGAGATTCTTTATCTACAGAAAATCCTGTCATTTTGTTGACTGCTCTTGTTCAAAAACATGAAAAACATCATTTAAAAAAGTTAAGATCATTTTAGTAAACTACAATAGTATTTTTATTTAACTGATTTGGACTATTAGGTCCATTGTCATTGCAAAGTACTAACACATTGGTAGACATTTGAGAAAAACTCATTCAAAATATCAGACTTTCTTTGCTATAAAAAGAAAAATCCCTCAAAATCTCAAATATCTTCTTTAAATAAAGTCAAATTTTTCCTTAAATTGTACATTTTTAGGTTTCTAATTCTAATATGCCTACATTGAATCTAAAACCTGCCTGAAAAATTGAAAAAAGCAAACAACTATTCACCTCCAAAATCCAGCCTGTGCATGGTAAATGCACTTCCTGAGTTAAGTTTTGTCCAGCTAGAGCAAATTAGCTAAGCTTACATTAACCTTTAAGTGCATTATTATTACTGAAACAGACAAAAAAAGAAAGATATCAGAGTACCATCAGTGGTACTTTTATCAATTTCAGAAATATGGCTTAATTTTAAGATTCTTTCAAAGGTATTGAATGATTTAACAATGAAAGTTACAATTTAACAATGAAAGTTACAATTTACAATTTTACAAAGTTTACAAAGTTACAATTTTAAAATTCATTCAATGAATTAAGTGATTACACCATTTAACTCCTTTTTGCGATAAAATAGTATTTGATAACAGGTCAAGAGTGTCATTATCTTTCCATGATGTTATTTTGAAATGACAAGCATGCACCGTCAGGGATTCTAGTAGACAGTCCAAGATGTCACTCCATTCTGACAAGAGGAACAGATGCTGACAGAAAAAAAAAATCCTGAAAATATTATTCTTTCACATTCTCCAGTATGCTCAAGTCCACCTCTCCTGGTAAATCTGTGACCCCCCCCACTGACATGACTGATGTTTTCCACATTATGTCACCTCTAATTGGCCATTACAGCAACTGGTTCCCAAGGTCCAAATACAGTTTAGGCTGAACTTTTAGCCTTACTGATTAGTTAACATTAACCTTGTCACAGGAATTGGAACATGGACCTTTTTCTTTTTCCGTCAGGTTTCTGTGTAATATTGACTTAACATGGGAAGCATGTGATGGAGCGTAAACCTTTCTGTTTGAGCACTGCCGCAAAACCTCTGCAGAATTAGAAAAGGTGAGACAAATGTGGTGAATCCAAATTAGATTTATGTTCACAAGTACTGCAGAGCAGATCATTATTATTTTGACTTCTTGTTACAATAATAGCTTTATTTAAATTTCACTCCCACAGTAGAGTAGGAATACTTTCCAATATAAATCACAGTGATCCAATCAAAGGTCAGCAGCTTCATGTAAAGGCGTAAATGTATGAGCACGAGCATTAAGATGCAGTTGCTTATCATTGTCATCTTCGTAATAAGATCTTTGGCAAAGTTCTGCTAGATTTCAGAGTCTGACGGTTAACAACATCTATTTATTTTGCACTATACTGTCAGTTGTGTTTCTCTAAGTAAAGCATCAGTGGCATCAGTAAGTGGACTTGCAGCCTTACATTTATTTTAATAAAGGTTATGACTTGCATAGGATGCGAGTCAAAAGATTAAATTACTCAGGATGTATTACGTTAGTGTTACAGCCCCTGGCCTCTTAGGGCTGTGCAGGTTTTCTGTGCTATACAGGTTCATCAGGAGATGACATGTCATCTCCTAATTGGCCGCCTGGAAGCCGCAGGAGCTACACCCCCACTGGATCAGCAGAAACTGCAAGCCAATCAGATGTTAATGAGACTCACCTGTTTCCTATAAAAGGCTCCTGAAACATTCCTTCAGTGGGACAGCTTGTAAGAGGAGGTTTTGCTCTGCTGTTCCCCACCTTTGTTTGTAATTGCTTTTGGCAATTGTGGAAACATTTTGTGGTTTGCTCTGCTAAAGCAGTTTGCCTTGTTTGGGTTGTCTTCACAAGCTAGAAGCTAGTGTTTGGGAGGCTTGCTGCTCCCTTTGTGTGTGTTTATTTTTATTTTCCCTTTTATTTGAGTTACTTTAGACTGACTTGTCTGGGCATCTTGTAATTTACTTTACACTTAACCATTCTTAAAGTTGTCAGCCCTTTTCCTTCGTTTTAATTGGGTTAAGTTGTATTGTATCTTGTTTTTGTGAAAACTTTGTTTTTTTTTGTAATAAATCCCTTTTTTTATTATCCCTTATTTTCTCTGGACATTTTTATGTTACCGAAACCCTAGACCTTAGGGGTGTAAAGGTTAGGTTCAAACAGGGCACTTATCCATCCACTCATCAGCTCTGGAATATGGAATTAGGCATCAATTTACAGAAAAAGTTTTAAAAAGTAAGAATACATAAATTCAAAATAAAAATGATAAATCACAAATACATGAACACATTTTTACACAATAAAAGAATTATGCAAGAAAAGATTTGATGCTTCAAAATAAATGTCTGCAAATAATTGCCTTTATTAAAGGCAGTTCATTGGGTTTATGTTAAAATAAATACATTATTTTCAGTTTCTTAAAAAAAAAAACTGTTCAAGTGAAAGTGTTCAAACAGATGTGAAGAGGTTACAGCCTTAATTAAATTGCTTCTTGTGTTTGCTCGGTACCCAAACTGCTGTTTGCTGCCTGTTTATTTTCATGTCAATAACACTGAGGGGACTGAACACAAACAGCAACAACCTGTCTCTGAATACACTCTATTAACTTGGAGCAGAGCTGTGACTCAGAGCGGCTGATTTGCAATTTACCAGTTGCTGGGGGCCAGCGGTGGCTACATTCATTAACACCAACACTAACACATGCTGCAGCAAAACACACAAAATAGGCTTCTCCGGCAGCCTAGCAACAATGCACCTGATTGGGATAATTACACGCCATTATATTTTTGTGTTAAGACTACAAGTTCTGAATTAATGAACTGAAGTGTTTTCTTTTGCCTTTGAAAATTAACCATCAAAAACTTTGGAGAAACAGACAAAACGTCTTAGCAACCTCTTCTGGCAGGATCTTAGACATGCCAGGGGATTTTACAAAAAGACACTTTCGACCAGCAGGGAAAGAAAGATAAGTTAAATTATGGAATAAAGGTGCAAACCATGTTCTTGATTTCCTTGTAGTCCTCTTAAAACTTTGTTTCCTTCCACTTCCCACTCTGACGTCAGACTGTAAGCCACTCTTGTTTTGCAGCAAGAATATCCATCAAACATCCAGTTTGAACAACAAGATACAAAAGAAGCAAAGTAATTTTACTAAACTATAATTCAGTATGTGTGAGTTTCTTGAATTGACTGCACAGCGAGCTACTCAACTCCTGAAAAGGTTATTTGAAAAGCTCTGCTGATGTACAACTTGATGCGAGATTTGAAAATAGTTTTTTAAATAATCCGTATCTGAGAGTTAATTTATTGGAACCTTTTTAAATCAAGTGTCATCACAGCACCTGCACCCTCTCAACCAAAAAAGCCTCCTTGTGAGTTTAGGTGAATTTAAAGCCTGCCAGAGCTTAATGAGCCATATTGGAAACTTGGCTAAAAAACAAATCCAGCTGTGTTGAAACTACGGATATCTAAAGCAAAGCAGCTTAGATGTGTTGATTAAAAAAAGGAACAGAAAATTAACTTGTCTTTTACAGTACAGGGTATTCTGGTCCTATTAGATTTCTGAAGTTAACCACATAATCATAAAAGTATTTAACTATGAATCTTGCTAGCCTTTGCCTGATGGCTTGGTATTAGCCAGGCTTTGACATCAAGTTTCCTTACCAGACCAAGCTCTGGAACAAAGTAGATTTCATGTGGTTTAAATGTTTGTAATGTAAAATATTTAAAACAATTAGCGCACTCAAGATAAAAAAAATAAAACTAATTCTGTATAATGCTGGATCTCACTATTTGAATTTGATGTAAAACATAGATTTCCAAAGGAAGTTGTAAGGATTTCTGTTTGCCTACAATACTGAAATGACTTTCAGAATAATTCTCATATCGGTTATATTGCTGTTAAAAATTACTGGAACCCTTGCATTGCAGTAGCAAAACCTAAACGTTTTTTAGTTTTAATAAATTTATGCAGCAGTGCAAAATCCCACATATGTACTTTATATTTTAAAGAACTATTGGTACATCACTCTTTTTTTATTTTTGTTGCATTTATTGAATGTTGTCAATTTCAATTTTTAAACTGTTTCATAAAGTAAAAATGTTCATTTGATGCAGATATGTCTCTTAGCCACTCATCAAAGTGGAGTTGGCAAGAGTATTCACTATATGAGGTCTCTGCAGAAAAGTGTCTGCAACTCAGATTATTGTGGTCTTGTTGCCTGAGCATGGGGACAGGCTCAGTAATAGTCCCACTCAGAGTGGGATCACTAAATACAAAGCAGATAAAGAATATTAGGGGCCAGAAAATTAGCAAAAGGACAAAACAACAACAAGCAAATCTAATTTTGAAGAAATTTATTGATTCACCATTCTGGACACTTCATCTCTTAGGGACAACAAAGACACAACATTAATATTTGGCTAAAAATATATACCTTTTCCTTTTCATTTGGTTTTCTTCTCCTCTGTTGGTCAGAGTATAAAACAGAGCATTTGTTCCCCCTGAAAGCCTGGTCAGAACTGAATATCTCTGAGTGGAGAGGGCTTGTTCTCCTGAGCTGAAAATAGTACAAATATGAGTGTGTACTTATCCGCAAGGTCCAAGAGGCTCACGTACATGGACCAGAGAGGTATGTAAGCCCTTATAGTAGATACATACTGATTCTCACAAGTCAGGAAAAGACTAGAAAAAAGGTGCAAGCCTAAATCTGTCCATATCTTGACTCAGAGCTTTTCAAACTTAAAAGTTTAGATAAACAAGGCTGTGGGAGAATTCAAGTTTATCTAACCATGATAAGAAGGAAAAAGGTAAAAGAAACGTCCATAGATTACTGTGCTAGAACAAAACAATGTCCTACTGCAGTAAACAACATATATTAAAAGTTATTTTGTTTTTTTTTTGCACAGCTAATATGTCAAAGCTGCAGTATATCTTTTACTACAGTAAAAGAAAATAACATTAAAAGCCATCTGCTGGATAAATAAATATCTTCTTGTTTTCTCATCTGCTCATTGTGATGCTTTTGGAGGAGAGGATAATGTGATGGAGGAAGCAGTCTGCAAGAGCTGCACACAAAGCCATCGGCTTTTTAGACAATGTTTACCAAGTGGACCGAATTGTTTAAAATAATGTAATCAATATACTGTAGTTTGTTTTCATTTTAGCTGAAGATTGAAATCCAATAATATGTAAGACAATAACGTTTTAAATACAATCAAGACAAATAGGATCCAAGTGATTTTAAAGTGAACATTTGCAACTAAATGAGTACATGTTGCCAGTAAGTTGTCAACATGCTCAAAAAAATACAGGATTTATGAAAACTAGAAATTCTTTACTTTAAAGGGCTTCATTTTTATTTATTTCTTGCACGTTTTGTTTCATCTCATGCAGAAGCAACAGTAGAAATCATGAACATGTCAAATGAAACCACCCACCTACATGCTCCTGCTGAGCAACGGCAGGGACGTCCTTGCTGCACGATTGACAAATTACAAAGAGACTAAGATCTTAAATAATGTCTTTCGGTGAGGAGCAGCAGTTTTCAGCTTCCAACTGCTCTCATATAGGTTAACATTAAGAAAAACAGAAAGAGGTGTGCTGGACACTGTTTCTTGTCGTTCTCCTGGAAACCACTGATAGTACTAATGTAGTAATGGAGCCTAATGTCATAAGCAATCAATATGTATTAAAATGTCTCTATGAATGTGAGGGAAATGTAATACATGTCTAATGTGCTGAAACAAATTGGCATATCATTTTCATTTCCTAATGATGTTATTACATTAAGAAGCAATTCATTAGTCTAAATAAGCTTTTTATGATTTTTTTTAAACCAATCTGTGTGGACAGGTTTTTTCTATTATATTATTCATGATGAGGCCAAGCATAATACATTTTGTTAATATTATGTTTGTGCAATGTAATGTACAATTATATTTAAAAAACAAACAATAAAAAAAACAACTTCTCATAGCATTCTGAAGAAATTGTCCTCACTAGACACAGAAAATATAAAAATGGGCTATGAACAAACAGCACATTAAAATGTTCTATTCATCATTTCAAGTAACCAATCAACTGAGTATGAGCCTCAAAAGACCCATTTACTATCCTGGAGTATTTCAAAAAGTGTTAAAATAATAGTGAGAAAATACTTCAGCTTTAAACTTTGAGGAACAATTGTTGCTAATATTTCTTTCACATTGCATTTCGGCAGCGTGAGGTTTCCAGAACCTCCACGGCCATTCAAACATCCCTGATTAGCAGCAAATATTGAAAACCTCCATTACTGTAAAATAAATTGTAATCCTACTCCTTCCTTAGTCTTATTAGTTGTTCCTGCTCTTTCACTGGCCATACTGCAATAGTGCTACAAACACTATAGCTGCTCCATCAGAATGCATCTTTCTAGACTTAGACCATTAGGTTGATCTTAAAACCAGTATGTTTATCAACATATCTGCAGCATTCAAGATGTTTAATCAAGCTTCAGTGGATGATTGAATCCCAAATTCTATATGACAAAAATCCACACAAAGGAATACAAACCCATGTCCAATCACTTATACCAAAGAAAACGTTCAGCTGCTTAGGCCTCACACACATCTAACATTCATATTTCTATGTGCCTGGATGACAACTTGTGGAATTATGACCGTTTGTAGTTGTACAATTGGCAGCTAATCCGTCCAGATTCAGTGGTGAAACAAACCTGCAATGCCCCACTGAACATCAAAAAGGAGATTACTAAATTACATTTTTTGTTTTCCTTGTTTAATTTTTGAAGCAGTGTTAATCCCAAGATTTGCTTGGTTGTTTGTATTTTGATTTTTAGCTATGACTATGTGTACTGTACCAGGTGCCTTTTGGACCTGGTCTTCCTCAAAATATAGGTTTTATCTTAAGGGACTTCCTGGCAATATAATGGTTAATAAAACAACAAACTAGCAGGTGTATAATGTTTGTGTGGTTGTGCCAAAATATGTTAAATTATCATTAGAGCAAATGCAGAAAGTTTTCCTCTGGGAAAACTTTCATTTTCCCATAGGAAAATGAAAGTTAAATCTCAATAACATAAAGCAACTGTGTCAAAATCACCTAAGCATTAAATCTTGTGATTAAAGTATTAATAGTATTTTGGAAAAAGAAGAGATGTTTTAAAAAGCGCTGATTTGGCGCCATATGTTGTGGATAATTATCTTGTTGACAAAACCAATGCCAAGTATTTTTAGTTAATTTTTGGAGTTCAACAAATTTTCATTTTAAATGTCCTGATGCCATAAATTTTAGCAAAGCTTCCAGGAGCTTTGGAAGAGAAGAGGGCCCACACATTATCTGCATTATTTTAAAAATATTGAGCCACTGTTTCATACCAAACATTAACTGGAGTGTTTGCTCCTCAGTTCAAACCTATTCGCGGCTGACCAAATCACATGGTTCAGGTTGAATTTCGCAAATATGGTGTTTTCTATCTTTGTGACGGTAGGGCACAGGTGACTTCTTTTTGGCCTCAGTCAAAAACAACTAGTTAGCTGACATGTAGATCATGTTTAGTTATTCTGCTTTAGACTCAGTACCCACAAAATTATTACCCCCAATGTTACAAAAAAATACTCAACATAGCTTTTTTTTTTACCTAATCTTCCTACTTATTGAGAGTCAGAAGCTGAATTATTTTAACACAAATCATAGCAAACAATGGTAAAGAAATAAAATATAAATGTAATGTTTGAGATTCAGAAATTAGCCCAACACACTAACCCATGTGTGACATTTTTATGGTTTTTCTACTGTGAATAGCTGTAGAAAAAGTTACTGGGACTACTGGGGTTTTGCAGCAGACCTTAACACTTGGTGTGTCACTAAAATTCATAACTAGAAAGTATGCTGTGTTAGTGCTATATTTAAGACCAAAGAACAAAATTTATGACTCTTCATGTCACGCCAACAATGTACACTTCAGAAAAATTCTAAAGAGGCCCTGAGGAGCGAAATAAAGAACGTAGTTGTGTACATGTGCTCTACTAAAACTCTGTGCCCTGCTCATTAGCCAACTGTGCCCTAGAAAATACCCCAAATCCCAGAGGAAAGTGAAAACACCACCTGGTGTTTGTTTTTGTGATGCAACGCTGGAGAGATAGCTGACCCTGTCCAAGTGATTCCTCTTTGTTTCGCTGCTGTTTTGCTATAACTGTGGGTTGCATATTTTAACCTCAAGCAGAGCTGAGTAATTGTCATACAGTTGGGAGCAGAGACATAATGGTTCCCGAGGTCTGATCTGTAGCCTCAACATCTATGGATATTCAGCTATATTCAAATAATTTCAGCCCATTTTTCTAGTTACAACTCACTGTTCCACAAGAAACTGTATCTGAAGCATTAAAAAATAGCTTTCATAGGTTTATATTGTACTGTTCTACTGTGAGAAGAAAGAGAAAAAAGATTTTTTTTATTTAACACATAAGAATCTGAAAAGGTGTATTTGGCCTTCGTACCCTTAAAAGAAAATCAAGAACAATCAACAACCTTCCGAATTTGCCTAATTTATGAACAGATTCAAACTGTGTGAAAAGTCAAACACAGCTGTTATCTGAAGGACCCAGATGGGTTTTGGAGTAGATTAATGAGCAACGAGCTTCATGAAGAACATGGCACAGAGATCGGGAATAAAGTTAGGGGTTAGTGTGAAGCAGATTTAGGTGATAAAATTATAATTTACACAGACTAGAATTTATTCCATCAACTAAATGCAAAGAATATAATCCAATTTTGATCAGGTTGCATTTAATCCCCCTTGATATTTCAAACAAATTTCAATTTAATGGTATAAAAGTTTATTAGTTACTGTCATTCCAAAGTGGGATTTATTTAAATTTGCTTGCAAAGCATTTGTAAGATCATTTTAGTCAACTATATTAATACTGATTAGCTGTGCACTCCACAAACTTTTAAGTATAATGGCGTAAAAAAAGCAATTCTTGACAGAAAGCCAAAAGTTCTATTTGCAGTTTGCTAAAAGCCATTTGGGGGACACATAAAACATGGCTGACCCAATCTGGCCTTTTTGTCTTAAATCAAAATGCTGTGCATGGTTGAAAACTAACACTAAACATTATTCTTGGTGGTGGCAGCACAACAGTTTTCTTTGGTAGTCACAGAGAAGGAGGTGTCAGTGTGGGAGCTCAATACTGGGCAATCCTGGTAAGAAACGTGTAGAGGCTGGAAAACAGTTGAGACATAATAGAACTACTTTGCAAAGGGCAAAAAATAAAATAGTATCGGTGCAAAGCTAAAAGGTTGTGCAGTTTGTTTGTTTTTTTTATGTGACAGCATCATTTTCTCTTTGCTTGCAAGATTAAATCATCATAAAATATACTTATATTTGGGTTTGTAATCTGAAAGAAAAAAAATTAAGAAGTTGTTTTAGCAACACACTGAAACTTACTGTCCAAACATACAGCAGAACTGGTTTTCTGTGTATCAAACTTAAGATTGCCTGAAATGTTAACAAGAACATTGCTGGATTAGTTTTACTTTTGCACCACATTACAAACATATACAGTAAGAAGATGAAAATATTGATGTTTTACTGCAAGCATGAGGACTGACTTTCAAACACGTTTTTGGTGGTCCTCCAAACATAACTCATAACACTTTTCAATCGTTTAAAGTCAGAAGCTGGCTCATTAAATTCTGTAATGTTCATACCTGAGTTGAGTAAGGTCAGATAAAGATTTCTTTCTACCAGATCAACACTGTAATCTGGGCAACTTTCCATATATTGAGCTGTCGTTCTTTCAGCTTACATTTTGAAATCTCTTCTTCTCCATCTTCTTCACACCTGAGGCAAACTTAAGACGCAGGATCAATAAGATCAGGGCCACTGGGAGTTACCAGCGATTTCATGGTAAGGTTACGGCAGGCATATTTTGTGAAGGAATGCCTCTCCAATACATATAGCATGCATAGGCTGTTGCCTATAGGTTGATAATGCTGATGCACTAATGTTCATAGCAGGCAGTGGCAGAGTTTGATAGATGCTGCTATCATAGAGTGGTGATGGTGTATCTGTAGAAATAGATATGACATACAGAGAAAATACCCCAGAACAGATAAATCAAACAGGCAAACATCTTCCACCAGTCAGAGAGTTGTTCATTAATGTTTCTGCCAGTCGAAGTGAAAAATGTATTGAGTTGAGTTATTATTCATTCCAGAAAGATCACTTCATTGTTTTCAGTAACTGATTCATTGCACATCCTGCACCATGGTATCTCAATGAGCCGGTCCAACACAGAATTGTAGTGTCCAGGAGCTGATGCCATTTTACTGGAATAAATGTGCAGAAGATGGAAAATACAAAAGTGGAATTAAAAGAACTATGGTCCTCTGGGACTTTCAGAGCTATGCTCACAAAGAGGTAAACGCTAACAAGCAGAACAACATGGAACTCAACAAACTACAGTAAAAGCCAATAAGGATAAAGAGGAAAGCTGAAGTGATAGAAATCTGTTATTTCCTTATAAAAGAAAATGACTGATAAAGCTGGAAGTAGAGAAAAGTGAAGCATGAAACATTTTCTGAAATGCTCTTTATGCGAGTTATTTGATGACAGCCATAACGTTACTGCTAGCATCTTCACATTTTTATAGATATTTTTTATAGCTAGTCATAGAGTGGAGAAAAAGACAGACAGACTCCTTCAATCACAAATGTCATAGGTGTTCATTAAAAACAATTATTTTAAGTTTTGTATTACATTTTCATATATTCTTTGTATTGATGTCTCACATTGAATCCAAGTTAAGTTAAACACAAATTTTAACAAAGCTGCTTGAGACCTTAACAGAAGGTAGCTTCTGCAGATTACAGAAACAACTTTGCAGAAGTATAACCAAATTAGTGAACCACTATTCACACCATCTATGATGATTTCTTTTATCTTTATTCCAGATAATAATACCATTTTACCACAGTTTTATTTGATCCTTGTTAAAAGAGACTATGGCATTTATAAGCTGACGTCTTCACTTTTTTTCATTTTTACTGCATTCTATATTTAGAATATCAGGATCTTTTCTGACACAAAACCTTCAGGCAGACGCATGGCTCGTAAAATGCCCCCCATTCATCAACAAGCACAGAGGGATTTACAGCACCTTCCTGCAGTTCTACTTCTTCAGCCCGACTGAACCGATCACTCAACATACATCTTCCTCCAACACTTGTCAACAAATGGTGTGTGATTAAGATTGCACAGTTCATTGGATGTATAAACTTCAGCTCTCTACAGGACATCTGCCGTAGGCGCATGGAAATAAAAAATAAACTGTGCAAAACAAACTGGCCTAGTTACACTTCAATCATCTGGCAGAGACGAGGAGAGACGAGACAAAAAAAAAACTACATTTTAAAAAGCCGTCCGATTGTGAATTTTCATCAAACCTATTTACTGATTTGAATATTTATCTGCAAGATAAGCAATACCTATTGTTTGCATGTGAAAGAAAACAAGGTCAAAAGGTTAGAGAGTGGAGAGGTATGTATCTACAGTAATAGTATGTTTATTGTTTGGTCTGGGGATATGTTTTTGGATATTCATAGTGATATGGATGGCTTTTGGTGACAGATGATGGTGGATGGTTTGCTTTGTGTGGTGGATGTGTTGTTGTCTTTTTAGGAGTTTGGGTACAAGGTTCTGTTTTTGACATATTAGAAATTCCAATAAATCATTTGTTATCTGTGATATTACTTCTCTCTCAGTAATTCACAACCATCACCTCACATTCTCTGTATTTAGCATCTGTACTGTGGAAACTGTTCTCCTCAGTTTTATGTTTAATGCAATATATATTAAACATTTATTTCATTTGAAATGCTGTGTCTGTGGAGCAAAGTAGAAATGTTTCAATGCATTTATGACAACAAAAGACTCTGACCTCTTGATTACAGTCAAATCAGATTTTCAGGAGTCTCAATGAATAATTCAACCATGCTTCCACTATAGACACAATTCCTTGTAAGCAAAAAAAATGACCTTTTTTAAGGTTGACTATAAATCAACATCTGCTCTGAATTGGATCTTTTTTTCTGTGTTTTGGCACAGAAGATGACCCTTTGTAATTATCAACGCAGGAGCAATAAATGTAAGGTAATAACTTAATAATAATTTAAATCTTTCCAGGTTGACCTCCATCACTCAGCACAGCAAAAAAGTTTGCTTTTTTAAAATCTTATTATTCACTCTGTCAAGAACCAATCAAAAGCTTTCTGAAGGCTTATAATGTAACCTTGGGATTCACACCCAGACACAATTAAACAGAAACTGAATAAATGTGGAAGAGGAGAACATCAACACAAGTGTTAGGACAAAACACCACCATCCATGGACAAGCCGCAAATGTAACCCTGAAATGGGTAACGGAAATCAATATGTTGCATATTATTTGATGCAATTTTAATGAATCAGTGTAAAATTGGATGAGTATATGCAATATACACAGAATATAGACAAGGAATTAATGAGGAAGAGGTGGATGGACAACTGTGCATGAGCTAATGTTGAGGCGTTCTCGTTATCACATTAATCTTTAGTCTGCGTCTGCAGATTCTCCATCAGATCAGAAGTCAGGACTCCGGCCGCTTCAAATCAGAAATAGTACTTCCAGTCAGAAGAAGCGTATTGGTGAAATTAAGAGTATTTTCAGTCTGCCTTTTCAGCCAATACTACAAGCTTCAGCAAATATTTATTTACTTATAATGAGCTTATGCACCCAATGACTGACTGCACCTCTCTGTGATTCCCACATAGGGTCAGCTAACCTAATTAGTAGAATGATGTACAAAAAATTGTTTATAGTATTCAAAGTCACCTTTCTTGGATCAAATGTAGCTCCAAAGACAGAATTAAAAGCACGTTCACAAATACTATTTGGCAAGAAAATTATTTTCCAACTACAAAGATTAATGCAATTCAAGTATTTTCAAACAGAATATAAAGAAATGTTATTACGTAGGTTACTAACAGAACGTCTTTGCTGAATAGTAACCTAGATAAACAGTAGTAATGATGTAATGAGCGCTTCCTGATGATTAATACCCTCTAAGTAGCAGTTTGATCCTTCTTGTCTTGTTTATCTCAGCTGTTACAGCAGCTCAGCTTCTGCAATGAATATTACTAGGGAAACATGAGGGCAATTTCTTAACAAGAGCACTTTTTGGTTGACTTTTTCAGAGTCTGTAATCCAACACAGCAGAAGTTAATCCTTCCTTACATCCTTTGATTTAAATCTGTTGTTTCTTCTCTGATTTCACAGCGAGAACTCTCATCAAAACTACAATTCTGTCTGCTAAAGCCATCCACTTCCATTCTCAGGCATTAACAGTAAATTGGGGTGATTTTCCTTCATTGCAGCAGGGCAGGATATCAATATGGCTTCCTCAATTATCAATGCAATGCAGCACACAGCCCAGACAGAGTCGGTGGGGCTCGACTCCCTTCAGACCTCCATCTACCAAGTTCTCTCCACCGGCAGTATGAGCAGGAAGACGAAAGTAGAAAATATGATGGAGGATCCATAATCGTTATCTTTCTCCACCATTCCTTACTACAGGTAATAACGTCCCCCGAGACAGAGGCTCTTTAGGGGCCGCAACTGATTGCAGAGTCTAATCGAGTCAAGATGGATGTGGCTAACTTTGAAAGCAGAGACATTCCAATTCAAAGTGTCTCCGTCATTGTGAGTTTAATAGCTTATGGGTAACATTTAGCCACGACAACACAAATGTCCGCATTTCAAGCAGATTGGGTTTAAATATTTTACTTGTGGAGTTTTGACTGTTTAAAAGACAAAGTGCAAAAATGTCTGCAGCGGTTAGCGAAATAAGATAGATACCTTCAGGAGAACATTTGAAAATATCAAAGAATTCAAGAAAACACTAAATCAAGAAGTTTTAATTTTTATCTAAGCTAATTTAAACATTTAAAGTAATTTATACTGAAATATGTTGTGTAAATGTGTTCATCAAAAAGTTAAGCCAATGGAAATACTGTTCCCTTTCAAATTGTGACCAGTTAGTAAGGAAAATGCATTTGAGGGCGGAGGAGGACAGGTACAAATGAGGATTGTCATCATTGATAACCTTGCGATCATCTGGTTTCACAAAATGAAGCCATCATAAGTTGGGCATGTGGTCAAAGGACGTCCACTTTTATGTTTTTTTGTGGCCATTTCAGTTTTGCTTTATCTCAGACACTTGCTGATGACACTGAGCAGCCACTAAGCTCTGCGGCCACTTCCATCTCGCAGTGGTCTCGTGATTTTAAAATGTGAACAGCAGGATGATAGGGAATGTTTGATAACCAATTCTGATTGAACCAGAAAATTGATTGGCCAAATCATGGATTAATCACCTGTAGTAATTTTTTTCCACAAAGTTTCTTATTACCAATATTCAAGTTGTGTAAAAGTACTGAACCACTGAAGAACTGGACATCTGCGTTTAAAAGTTTAGAGATCACATCAACCTCATGTACAAATCTTGTGCATTTTAGGAGAATCTGAATGTCCCTAACTTTTTGTGAGTCCTGCATGTAGCTGCATAAGTTTTGCATTTTCAGTAAAAAGCAGAATATTTGCTAAATAATGATTAATACTTCACTCATCTACACAGGTTTTACTGGAACTCATATTATCATTTAGCTCCTTACGATTACTTCAAATCAGAATTCTCAAACAAAAGTAAATACTCACATTCCCTATAGCTCTGCAGATACGCTCAGAAATATTTGCTCATCCACAGAAAAAATAGGCCTATGCAGACTTCCAATGGCTGAAGAAAACCTTATTGATTCCATGTACCCACGCAGGAACATTACTTCCGATGCCTTTAGTGTTATCACACAAAGAAATGAAAGACTGAATGCAGTGAGTACAGTGCCTGACCAAACACCCACAATAATGCACCTCGACACACATTTACCGAAGGGAGCAGAGGCAGATTTAGGAAGAGAAGATCCATTTGGATGAAAGAGGCATAATGAAGGACATATTAAAGTTGGACAGAAGGGGAAACAGAGAAGGCAAATCAAATATTGTGCTAATGGAGGACAAATGGATGAATTATCTACTTTTTTTACTCGGAGTCAAATGGTTTAAGATTGTATCTCCACATTTGACAAGTCTCCTCACTTTTAATTAAAACTGATTTTCTCTTAAACTGAGAATTGTGCCTGCAATTTAAATTAAATATAAAGCCACATTGTTGGGTTAAAAAGAAAAGTTTAGGTTTTTGTCTGTAAGTGTGAAAAACTGAAAACTTTTTGGCCACACTGATGGCATTTAAATGAGCACCAAGTACAAATTAATTGGATAAGTTGAAGTCATGACAATACAGTATTAGTAAAGTAACTTTCACAAGAACAGCTGGTAAAAATCACAGATATTTTTATAAGAAGAACACATATTAGTGTAACTGTGAATAAAGTGTAGACTAAAAAAAAAAGCTTAATTTTCAACATAATAGAGATAGAATGTGTATGTTAGGATAACCTGTGCATATCCTACTTCTATTATAAAAGCATACATGTAAAACTATTGTGGGACATGTTTCAAAAGTTTCCAGAAGACATTGGTTCTACTTTAGACATCTACTTTAAAAAAAATCAACTTTATTTTCCTGAAGAAATCATTAATTTGCTTTAAGCCTTAGTATGCTGACAAAATCTAAGCTTTACACTGAATAAAACTCTGCAGCTGGAGTTTAGATGCATTATGATTTGAGCTCAGAAAACTGTTTTTGATTAAAGCGTTTTTAGCTCATTACTGTTTTCATCAAGCAGAAGATAATTGTTCTTTGATATTCAACAGCAAAGAAGAAACAAGACTTTATTTATCTGCACTATTAATTGATTTGAATAAATGTAACTGCTTCATTTAAGCTTGTGCCCATTCATGCACTGGTGTGATACCAGTGCATGAATGTCTTAAAGATGTCTTAAAGAAAACTTTAAGACATTTTTCTTTCTTTAACAGCATTTATGCATTAAATGCATTTATGACGATTGTTAGACAAGGTGATGGTCTTCTCAGTTTACCTTGTTTTAAAACAAGCATCGTAACACTGCTCCAATTTGAGAAATTCCTAATGCACTTTACGTTTACAATCACCAGTAGCCACATTCTGAACAATGTTCAACTAAAAATCTTTGAATATAAGTGTTTTAAATCAATCTTATGTTTCATTTGTTATATTGTTAACTGAGTAAAGGCAGAGCTGGAGCCATAAATATTTGTGGTATTAGAAAAACACTTTCAGTGGCTGTTCAACTAATACATCTATGAATAAAGAACACAAAAAAGAAAAAAAAAACATTCAAAGGCTTCCATGAAATTGTAACACAGAAAGGAAACAATTGATTGTGAGACGAAGACGAATCATTCAGAAAATATTAATTGAAACAGAAAATATAAATTCTCAAAAGTCCTGTCAAATTTCAAGCCACAACCAAATCAAAGTTACTGAAACAACTTTATATAAGAAGCACACCCACCTGCTAAAGACAAAAGTTTACTCAATTTAGAAAAGCCAGAAAATAAAAAAGGCAGAAAAAAGTTTTGTTAATTATTTGGAGAAAAAAATTAAAAATAGAATGGAACATATAAATGTCAAGCTAAAATCCATGAACTGCCACCATGTTATGGAGGCCACAAAAATCTGTATTCACTGAGACAGACTATCACCAACAATTGAAATTTTACAGAAATGAACACAAACCAGGAGCTTCCTGAGATGCTGAAAATCAGACCGGTGCAGAGGGCACTTGACTTTGACTCTGATCTAAAACATAATTCATAACATGGTCAGATTATGACAGTCAAGATGAGCAAAATCAAAGCAATGAAAGAGTGCTCTAAAGAAATGTTCTCATCAGTTGGCACACACCAGCAGTGTCCCCATTCACCTCAGGAAGGAATACTGTCCGACAGGTAGCGATCCTGAGCAACACTGTGAGAGAGACATGTCATTCAGAAAAAACACCACCCGTCTTTGTCGTGTCTGGTGATGCTAATGGTTAATACTGCTGCTCCTGGCACCATGTTATTTTCTCTCCCTCTATGCCTCTCAGCACAAATGAAAGAGACGGACTGGATTTTGCCAGCATGGCCTAAACAATGTTTGGTATTTTAAGCTTTCACACAGCAACTTTAGCAAATAAAAATAAAGCTACTACCCAGTTCTCTAAGAGGCATGCCAACAAAAGTCCTCCTCACATAAATAAGATCAGGTAAACGTGGAGTTTGCTAATTCTACTATTTAATGGGATACTCAAAACCTTCCACTTGTTGCCTTTGTTGTTCTCTCCAAATCAATTTTGTTGCATCTTTCTTCAAAGTGGCACATTTAATGTTTTCTATACACTTCAGAACTTATTTTGTCGCTGCTATTGTTTGCTGTATCATCATTAAAGATTGAAGTTTCCTGTCCAAAATGAAAAAGTAATGTAAACCCAATCCTTGTATAAGCAAGAGTAATCTGCAGTTCCACTCTTCTGTACTTTCTATGCTTTCATCCATATCATTTAATCCTGCTTTCCGGATATTACTGCTGTTACTAATAATTGTTTCAGGGATTCTCTCAAATTATCTTAAAACGTTTCCATCTTTAACTTCTGAGGTCTAACTTGGCGAATGTGCCTGTAAATTAATAGCGCATTTGTAACTCAGTAACCCAGGACATTTTAAATGACGTTATTGGCTAATATTCGTTCAATGAGTCTCATTGATGTTTTTACTGTCCACTTCACTTCGTTCTACAATTGCTTGTTTTTTAGCCATAGAAAAACATCTGCTTCTGTGATCTCAGCTGACTATAAAGGGGGATTTTCTGTGTCCCCTCAACTCAAGAAATTATACTCCCTCTTCAGATTATCTTCTGATAATCCCTTTAAAATAAGGGGATGTAATTTTTTTTTCTCATGCTAAGCAAATGTGTTATTAATGTTAAACGTCAGTGCTTTAAATGTTCTTCATTTTAAAATAAATTATAAACTTAATTAAAGCTGCAAGCAGCCGCCCTCGCAGCCAAGCGCCGCTCCGGCCTATTTGCCACCGCGGGGTTTTAGCAACCGCCGCCTGACGCCAGCCACCACAGAAGCTCTCACGCAGTTTTCAGCACCTCCGTCCGCACCGCGGAAGCTGTTGTTCAGTTTACATCAACGCTGCCCACGTTCTAACACAGAAGTTCAACGCTGCCCACGTTCTAACACAGAAGTTGTTGCGCAGTTTCTGCGCCCGTCCACCAGGCGGTACGCATCGATGCGTTCGGCGGCGCTCCTTGACGATGCAAAAAAATGTGGTGCAGATTCATTGGTTCTTGCTCACGAGCGTGGTTCGGATTTGCAGCTCCAAAACCCAAGCAAAATGTTGAGCGCAGTCCGGTTCTGTGGCTCCAAAAACCAGGCAAGATGTTCAGTAAAAGTTACCAGCACCAGCTGTCGCCGGCCGACTGCTATTATGTAGCAGCTCCAGGAAAGTTTAGTCCATCACAACCAATCAAATTGCTTAAATTTGATTTTACACTTGACTGACCAGGGACGAGGGGAATTGATGCATTTACTTGCGGTAGTAAATAAGAAAGTTATTGACAAAACGCTACATTTACTGCGTGTTTTAAGCCAACAAAAATTATCTCAGACATTTCTATCCTTTTAGAAATGTCACGGCAACCTCTCACAAAGTTTTCACGCCAATCCGCCCGTTGATTTGTTTGTCATTGGTGGAGTGACACTGACACCTGCTGGCGAAATACTGATATTGTTCTTCATCCTCTTTATCCGCTGTTTCATTGGTGGAGTAATACTGACCCCAAGTGGCGAATTATTGAAATGGTTTCTAAACAGTTACTGCTGATCGATAATTTCTAACTAAAATCAATTAATGTTTGTACTCTAACCACAAAAGAAAATTATATAAAAAAGGAAAACTTATAATTATGTATATTTAAATAATTATTATGTTAACCTGTATAACATAACCTATATTTAATGGGCTGCTGTTTTCTAGGGGGCGCTAGAGAGAAATTAGGCCACGCCTTACAAATATTGTTATGGATTTCTGTCGGGGAGTGGATGAGGATCCATCCTTGTGAGTTTAGAGCAGCTGGGCCCGAAAATGTGGAATTCAGAGCAAAACGTATGGCAATGGCGTTACAGGTCACTTCGCCATGCCGACTGGCGAAATACTAGTATAGTTATTCATCATATGCTTCGGCAGCCACACACCATTGCAGAAGCTTTCATGCCGTTTCTGCACCTATCCACCAGGCAATATGCTTCGATGCGTTTCGCAGTGCTTCCCAACAATACATCAAAAATTTCATGCAGATCTGCCGATGTATCCAGGAGATATAGCTGATGGATTAATCTTGGTGGTGCTTTGTATTAAAACACATCCAAAGCCTTCTTAACTTCTTCAAAGAGTTTATTTGTACAACAACAAAAAAAAAAAATAACATTAACTTCAAACGTGAATGAAATATTCCATTGTACTTATTTCACTGAAATACACTTCTTAACTGTGTGGAACAAATTATATTTTTCTCAGTAGCAAGTCCTGTCAATTTCAAAATAAAATAGAATGAAATTTATATTCGAAAGAATCCTTTCAGTGTCCTTTATAGAGAAAAAAGAAACGTAAAGAAGCTTGGTAAAAAAAAGAAAAAAACAAAAAAATTCATATAGGGCTCTATATTTGTGTCTCTGTAATGCATTCGAAAAAGACGGATGAAAGAGGTTGAATCTTACTAGTATTTTAACCCAGAACGACGATGGCAGGGTCATATCGGCCACAATATTGCAGTAGCAGGTAAACATCATATGTCAGGCATAAAGAAGTCATGTGATATGCAGAAGGTAGGCAGAGACGAGCACATCTCAGTTCTGCAGCAGCTCTGAAATTCAGATGCCCGGGAATGTTGCCGTAAATTAATCTCGTACTTTCATCTTAAATGTACACTACCCATAAAGTAAAAAACAAATACAGAAAAGCAAATAACACAGAATAAGCAAATACATCTTTGTTACGTATGTGATGCTTTATCTGGTGACTTATGCAGATATTAGCTTAATTGTGTTTTCAAGAGCACTCCCAGGTGAAGCAATCAAAATCTGCAGATGTATTTTGTTTTGTTTCTTTTATTTCAGGTCAATGTATAAGAAGTGGTGTGTAATATACATTGTAGTACTTTTGGAATATATATAATTGCTGAATTATGAAGAGTCACCTGCAAAAGTGGTAAAATACTTCTTTTTAAAAGGTAAGAATTTTTGATTTCCAATCATATATAATTATTGATTAGAAAGTATCAATGTTTCTTTTTTTTGTCAGTAATTTTTAATTTATATGTTTTATAGTTGCGTAAAATATAACGGTTATAATCATAAGGGTAAAAGCTTAAATGGGCGTTATCAATAAAAGAACTTCTGTCGTCCATCACCACATTTATCCAGTTAAATTTGTGAAGAAGGGTGGGCATTTCTGTTAGTACCGCCCATTTCAGCTTTTTTCTTACTAAGCTACTCAATTGCTTCTTGGACATTTTGTTTTTGTCTACCAGAGTTAAAGAAGTAGGTATTTTTTATGCTATTTGTTGATTGATAAGCTAAGGTTTTTAATTGTGTTTTCTCTTTATAAAGTTGTTATAACTATATATTTTGTGCTTTCTAGAACATGGCAAATTCTCCTCACAAGCTCCCTCAATTGAGCGACCCTGAGCTCAAAGGCGTGCAAAAGGCGGCCCAGCTTGCTTGTGTAAGTATATTAGTTGGTAACTAATTTTAAAAAGTATTTTGCTTGGAAGTTCCTCTCTGAGGTTGTATAGTTTTAAGTAGTTCGAATTATGGTACAGAATGAAGAAAGTAAGCAATGTGGCAGGGAGAGCGAGCGTAAGACCAGGAACGAAGCGGTGGGGTCATGAAAGCTATAAATCATGCTGGTATCCAGAAAGCTAAGTGCGAGGAGAAACACAACCTAAGTGTGTAGTGGATTTGTGTAGGTACTATAAATGTTGCGTTTTAATTTTCAGGGACGTTTGTTTTCGTTAGCGTTACATGATTTTAACTGTGTATAGCGTGCAATGCTTACAGCGCGTCCGACACTCCACATATTTTAATGTAAACCTGACAACATCGGCGTGTTCTGTGCATAGGCTACTTTTCGAACTTCAGGCGTCGCATGCATTTGATATAACACAGCTTTAAATGTTTTATGTAAGACTGTTTTCATTTGAAGTGAAGTAGTTGCATTCTTTGGTGATATTCATTAAAGATACAATTCCAACATTTTGTTTAAGACATTCAAAAGTGCACAATTTCTGCTTTGCTAACATTCAACAATAAAGGGAACATAAATATTGATATCTAATAAATTATTTAAGTTTTGGTAGAATTGTGATTAAAAAGTGAAGCAAAAGAGAAGACCTATCAATTGATAAAGCAATATTAAAAATCTTACATTGTTGTAGAGTGATAAATGATATTTAACTTTCTATTTTTTCATAATTTTATTTAATTAATATTTTGTTCAAGATGTTCAAGTTGTATAGTTTGTTTTGGTGAAGACTTCTTATTCATAGAATTGTTTGAGTGATTAAATAGAAAATACTATTTTTAATTGTGTATTTTAATGAGGGTAGCTTTTCATGTAATATGCATTTCTTTCTTGGTGTTATTCATGGAATACATATTTTTCACCACATTGTGGTATTCTGGTTTTTGTGTTCTTGTTTGATTTAAATGGATTACAATGTTGCTTGACAGCCAGTGTTCTCAATAACGCGTTACAAAGTAACGCATTACCGACGTGGAACCACATTTTTCAGTAACAAGTAATGTAACGCGTTGGTATTTCAAATCCAGTAATCAGATTACAGTTACTTTTCAAAATCACTTTGCGTTACTATCTTTTGTTATTTAATAGGCCTCTCATGATAACAGATTTTGCTGGGCGATTAATTCTCTAAAAGAATTATTGCGATAAACGATAATATTGTTTGAAGACCTTTTTACATTGATTTAATGGAAATTACGTAATAATACCTGCGATTTCCTTCCAAAGAGAGATGCACTTTACTTTCAAAAGAACACTTAACACTGGGACTGATACACAAAATAAATAAAACAACCAAAACCAAAAATAAAATAGATTCTCAGTCTCCATTAACAATAAATCTACTTGAATAAAACCTAAACATCATAAGGCCAAAGTGGAAATAAATACTGCATTCAACCAAAAGAGGGCAGATTATGAAGTCTGTATAGTATATTGCCCTTCAGTAATCATTAGATTTAAATAGAGAAGAATCCGACTGCCTGATGCAATAGTTTAAAATACAGGATTTTTTTACCCCTAATGACAATCTTAGAACGTCATTTGTTCTGAGATTTTCACTTGTGTTGTGTATTATGGTAGATCGTTGTCGCTGCTCTGATCTAAATCAAGGATTTATCCAGACTGGGAGCTTTACGCAGCCTGTTTAATATGACTGGTAGCCAATCTTAAAGTGCGGATTCTCCTCCTGCTTTCTGAGAGGAAACAAGGAGGGAATCCTGAACAGCTGACACGGTGCAACCCGAAGTCCAGCAGACATCGGAGATGATATGTGGAAACATGAATGTTTATTCAACATTTCGTGCAAAGAAAATATAAATAACTAGGGGAAGAGTTGGAGCGAAATTTCTACCAGAAAACCCGGTAACTTTTCAGCTGTTCTTCGTTAACGTGACATAAATACTTTCTAATGATTTTCATTCAGTCAAGACTGACACTAGCCACATGCATTGCAGGTAGATTGTAGTAAGGAATTGATTAATGCCTGGTTTCAAAACTAGTGAACTGGACTTATTATTTTGTGTCCATTGTTGGACACAACACGGTTTCGATCGAACCGTTATACTGAGGATTTCTGTCGGCTAATGTGTCTCTCGGGTTTTGATAATGGGCCACAATCCGCGACATAAGATCGTGCAGCGCGCGTTGGGCATTACACTAAGGAAATAAGGAAGGGAGGGTCAGTGGAGAGCACCGGAGTTGAGCCTTTTTTCATTCAGTGTCATCAACAGTAAGAGAAAAAGGCAGGAAGAAACAATAAAGCCGATAATTGAAATAAGGTTGATAGTTTTAATGTATTGTGGGATTAATTGATTTATCGTGACAGGCCTATTATTTAATTGTTTTCCCTCTACGTCTCTTGTTGAGTGACTGACAATATAATGTGACAATATCGGCGACAGTCAGTTTTCACATATTTAATATGTTACTATCTTCTTAAAGGGTTTATTTTTTTTCTTTCCCAAGTTTTAAGTTATCTTGAGATGTTTTGTTTATTTTAAACTTTTGTTCACAAACTAAGCATGTGTAGCATTAAGCATTTACAGTGATTGAATAGTTTTCATATTAGATTTTTAATAGGTTTTATTATTTATGGTGCTGTTGAGTTAAGTATTAGTTTTCATTTTAAAATATTTTTAATAGTTCTTTTTTTTTTTCTTACAGTACCATTGCAGAGATACAACGGTTTCTCGGGAAGCCCTGGAACGCAGTGTACATGAGGCCTTCCAGGAAGTCTGGAGACAATTGAAAAACGAGGAAGACAGCTCAGGGCAGCCGAACAGAAGTTAAAATATATCCAAAAGCAACTGGAGGATGAAAAAATGAAGCAAAATGATCTTCAAAAGGAATTGGAGATTTGCAAAGAACAACTGGCTGCTGCTCTGCAGCGCATAGAAGACCTAGAAGGCTGTGCTGTCTTTTATACTGATGGTAGGCATATTCATAGTACATCATGTTCATTTTAGCTTTTATTTGTCTTTTATATTGTAATCTTAATTAACATATGATACAATGGTATATCATGAGGTGTTTGTAGTGTTTACAGAAAGTATTTTTTGGTTGTTCTATGCTTTATTGTTTTAGTTGTTTTTACAAATACATTGTGAATAAAAGGAAAGATCAACTTTTGATTAAAAAAAAGTAAAAAAAATAAAATAAAATAAGAGTTTTAGACATTCCAATAATAACATTTTGATTGACTGGTTGTTGGTCATGAGCCTGTCCCCAGATCCTGACAAAAGACATTCTTCCATTAGGCCAGGTAAGAAACGTTGCTTGGGAAGAACCAGTTGATCTGTACCCAAACTGGAGCTTGTGGTGGTGAAGACACAAAAAAACTGCTGCTAAACAAGAACCAGTTTAGCACTGGAGTTGGTTTGATGAAAAAGCCCCTATTGTGTTAGGTAAGCTCTCACTATGGAGCTAAGGCAAAAATAGACAAGAAAAAAAATTACAAGAAAAAACAAGCATAGCAACAAACTAAAAAAAACAGAGTATTTATGTCCTGTTTGATTACAACTGCCTTTCCAATGTCTATTCATACTGAAACTAATAAACTCTCAATCTGCTTGCTTTTTTCTCCCAACATTGTAAAACTAAGCAGTCTACATTGCTTGTGTGTTTGTAGGATTTCCAAGTGGTCAAATTTATATATGCAGACTTCCAAACACAACATTTTTGTGACCTTATTTGTTTTTATGGATGATGCTAAACAAGCTGTCTATAGCTCTGCATTTGTCTCACTGGTCATTTACCAAGGCTAACTGTTTGTCCTTCTGTTGAAAATGTACAATCACGTTGTCTACAGTTTCTGGACTGAGATGTTTTTTATGAAGGGAAATTCAATTTGGTATGTAGTTTGAGATAGACGGGTCAAAAACAGCAACATTAGAAAAATGATTAAAAGGAAAAATTTAAATCACAGATGAACAGTATCTGCAGTATCAAACAACATTAAGACTCAGTAAGCAAACAGCACTAAAAATTAAAAAATTAAGACAACCAATGGTAGACAGTTATGGTGAAGAAGAAGAAGTCATTGAATGAAGCAGGATTAAAATAATAGAATGACCGTCTTTAGTACTCACAGAATTATGATGACAACACTGGGAGCCGATATCAAAGGATTCCCTCGGATAACTGGGGCCACTTTAATCTTGGTGAGGTCCAG
The DNA here is from genome assembly GCF_027474105.1 of Poeciliopsis prolifica. Taxonomy (NCBI): domain Eukaryota; kingdom Metazoa; phylum Chordata; class Actinopteri; order Cyprinodontiformes; family Poeciliidae; genus Poeciliopsis; species Poeciliopsis prolifica. Next base: position 5,430,776 of record NW_026562416.1, on the reverse strand, counting down.
GATGGAGCGTATGATCCAGGAGGGGAGCAGGGAAACGGGCTCCAAAGGAGACAAGGAAATTTAAAAAAGAGGAAGTGCAGTTTTGGGGACACTTGGCAGGAGCCTCGGGGTGTCTGAGATTGAGGAAGGAAATAAAGTCTGCTCTGTCCTCCACGGATTCAGTACCTTGCTGCTTCTTTTCCCTTCTATGCCTATCAGTTCCTCTCTTGCTTTTATCTCAAGCTCAATATGGAGATAGAGGAAGCTGCAGGGAAACTTCCAGAAAGGACAAGTCCAAGCTGGGATGATAAATCTTGAGGGAGGGATGGAAAATAGGTTTAAAGAGATAAAGATAGAATACAGTCATTGTATGTCTCCGAAGGAAAACACAAAGTGTTTTTTCTCCCTCTTTTCCTGTTTTCTCTTGAAGAACCTCCACCACTTAAAACTCTTGTTTGGAGATGAGACACTCACAGGGGCAGAAACAAACTCAATTAGAGATGGACGGAGATAATGGTGTGTATCGGTGGCACCTGCTCAGCCTCCTCTTTCTCTGTCTGACTGCTTTTCCACCTGACTGCCAAGATTAAGGCATATAATCAAATTCTCCTAATTGGCCCTGATTGTGGCAGCCAGCCAGGAGTTTCTCCTCTCTCTGTGGTGCTATGCTTGACACAGCACAAAGAATGGCAATGAGTCCTTTGCCTGTCAGTCAAGACTCTGGGCTCCTGCAGTCAATCTTTCCCACTGACTCACAACTAGTTATTATCTTAGCGTGTTGGCACTTAATCTGGCCATATCCTCCACTGCCCTCTGATCCTCCCTTTTATCAAATAGGTTGACCAGCGGGATCTCTTTCACCCTCTCCGTTCTCTTGGTCGCCTTTTACTCTCTTTGTATTTACATCTAATCACTTCAGCTCTTTTTGTGTCTAATGCACAACTAGATCAGTTGTAATTAATTGGTTTCAGGTGTCTCTAGCAGCGGTGAAAAGGGAAAGAGCTGAAGAAGGTGGCAGGGAGGAATTCACGCCTCTGTCGCCATTAATTAAAAAGATAATTACTCAGAAAACAAAGATTAAAGATGTAAATAGGAAGTGCACAGGCTGATAATAACCCAGTGGCACTTTATAAGTCTCTTCTCAGCTGATTGACTCAGTGTTGTGCATCAGCTTGTTAAAAATAGCTGAGTGTTTGGAAGAAAAGTTTCTGGGAGGTTTCCTCAAGTTGTTGTGACTACATGATAGGATGAGAAGCATGTCACCTTCAGTGACTCAGCACCGCGGGGAGGCTCGTTGGAAAAAGTGTCCAATATTTTTGTTTTTTTTTCAATTACATTTCACCCACTATGTCAAGGCTTAGGGTTGGTGTCAGTTCAGGTTTTTTCCACTTCACGAAATCAGAATCCGGAAAAAAAAAAAAAGGGAATTCATAGAGGAGTAATTTTCAAACCCCAGCAATCTTCTTTTTTTTTCCACTTTTCCCTTCTCTTTCTGATGTCCTCAAAGAAGCAGCTTGAGACTATTGAGTCTTTGAACAGATAGAGTCAACATGGATCTGCCAAAGATGATGTGTGGGTTGGCTGAATGGCAGCAGGCATTAACTGTGGCTGGAAGCCGATGCAGTGGAGTCCGCCCAAGGATTCAGGCTTCTGGGTAACTATGTATAAGACGCAGTGGCATCTGCAATGACAACAAAGAAGCAAAACCTTGAGGTTAACATTATGGTTCATTTTAAATTAAAATTCCATCTTTTTTTGACCAGGGTAAAAATATACTCCTTCATTCAAATGAGTTCAGATTTTTTTTGTTTTTTTGTTTCCTCATGGAAAACACCCGGTGTTCAGAAATAAGTTTTTCACAAGATCAATTCTTAGACAATTGTGGGCACCTCTGAGGTGTTAAGAACAAAATGCAAATCATCTATAACATTTTAAAAGATTGAAGATTACGGAAAGCCTGACTATTCCTATTTGCACCATTTCATCAGATTGACCAGAACCTCACCATCCATTCCAATGTTTTCTTCTCTTCAGCAGAAGCTACAGATTTTTTTGGTCATGGGAGCAGGTTTTTTTATGTTAAGTAAACCATTTCAACATTGCTGTGGTTGCGTGTTTTAGATCTTTATCTTGCTAAAATTAGTTAGTTTTTTTTTCATTTTCAGTTTTCTGGCAGAGGCCACCAGATATTTATTAAAATGTTTGACTACTTCTGAGAGCTTATTATGCAATTCTCTTCTAAAAAACAGACCATAGATCTATAATTCTAACATTCATTTGTTTACTGAGAAGGATGCTGCCATTAGATGATTTAATAATTTAATCAGAAATTATCTTAAATTGAACATCTCAATTTAGGATTTAGGAAAATTGGCAAGTTTACTTTGTAAAAATGCAAAAAACAATACTCTTCAAGGTTTGAATGTTGTGTTACCATATATGCAATCTGATGCTATGAGTTAAATGTTTGTGTTTGGTTTGTTCACAAATACATCTCAGCAAACTTTATTCCTTGTTCATAAAGAAACGACTGCTTCCATCGTTGTGGTTTTTATACTTGAACAAACAGGAAAATGAAAGTAACTGTAACAAATAACTAAATACAAGGATTAAATAATAAATGCAATCTAACTAAACGCAGACTGAACTTAGTAAAAAAAAAAAAAAAACATGGCTGATCATATCAAAATAAGAATAACGAAGGAAAACACAGAAATCAGAAAAAGAAAAAAACAAAACATAAGAGCCTGACAAATATTTGATGGTAGTGAAGTAAACATTGAAATGACATAATGCTGCTAATTTTTACCTCAAGCTGTTCTTTTCCTCTGTTCTATGACGCCTTCTTGGTAATAGAGCAGACACACAAATGAATCTCTCATGGGATGCAGCACTGCATGCAAAACTGGCTGTCAATGAGCAACCCAGCAAAAGGTTATCGTAACCCGAACCTTTTGATTTTTTTTTTATAGCTATGTCTTAAAGGAGAGATGCATTTAAACAGTAATGGGTCACCACAAAGACGGCAAGAATCCTCCATGTGGGAGTGCATAACCATAAAGTGCACACACAAGAGACAGCAACATTTAACCTACAGAAGAATTAAGCATTTTCATCAGAATTTGTTTGCTGAATAATGGACTTTCTTAAAATGTTGTCTGAAATGAGAGAGTTCTCGTGTTCTGTTAATCTTATTTCTTACAATCTTTTCCATTTTTTTTAGATTTAGAAGCTCCTGAAAACAGGGATCCACAGTTATGTCAACAATTTGGCCTACAGATGTTGTAGTGTTCCTGTTAGCTAAAAAATAAATAAAATAAAAATAAATTAAAAAATACTGTTTGTGATACAAAAACTCAATTACTTAAATGGTGTAATTTTCACTTGTGGAGGTCGCCATTTTGCACATGCGCAATGCATGCTGGGTTGATAAATGTCGCGTACGTTCCGAACTGGCTAACTTTACCCGGGTTGTTGTTTATCGTGTTGCATTTGACTAATATAAATTTAGACAATGTCACACTGTGTCGCTGTTAGCTTTAATTAAAGAAGAAATTGTGCGGCGAGTCTGAAACATTTCACATTAAAAAAAATGCATCGTGATAGAGCCAAACACAACTCCTGCCCTCAACACATCATCCAGAAAACGTTCATCAGTTTTTCTCATACACATATGACTCAAACAGGTGGTCGTTACCTTCAAAACCAAATGCTATGCCGACAGTTTCTGTCCACACGCGGCTCTGTGCAGCAAACGCTATCAGAGTCGCACATGTGCAGCGAGCACACATCCCTGCGCATGCGCTTTAAGAGGCCCTCTTCGAGTTCAGCATGCGACACGATACGACAAAAAATAAGTCAATCAATAATAAAGGTAGTATATGTCATTTACCCAGAATGCAGTGCAGGCGCCAAATCTTTATTAAAGCTAAACAGTAAAGAGTTATTACTGTCTTTACATCTAAAATAAATATTCTCAAATAAAGTCTTTTGTTGCAACTAATCGTGGATCCCTTTAACTCTGTAGTCAAAATTAAAAGTCCTCACATCCATCTTGACATACAAGCAAGGGATTTGTATGCAACAGTTTGTGCCAAATTTTATTTGTAAATTCCTACAGGATTGGAATATTTGAAGTCTCAGAATATAGAAAATGAGAAAATTAATTCAGAATTTGCCAGTTTCTTGAATTTGTACATTGGAATTAAGGTGATATATCTGTTTCATCAGTTTAGCAAAATATGATTGGGAATGATTCAGTATTAAATACGGGCTGTGTAAAGCAGGCAGAAAATTATTTGAATGTTGGTTATAACTCACTCAGAGCCCAAAAGACAAAAAAAGGACAAAAAATAAATAAAATTGAACCATTCAGAACAGTCAGAATTTCTTGAGTTTCATATCTGCAACATCAACCTGACAATAAACACTTTTATATAATAAAATTTATATAAACATAATTACTTTTATTTTGTTTTGTTGTCTTTGGAGAGTTATTTGTAAGAAATTGATCATTTGAAGGCCTTCTTGCTTTCTGAAATATTTAATAAATCAATTTAATTTTCTTTTTTACTTTGAAGATTAAGTATTTTAAACTTTTCCAGTTGTCGGTTCAGCAGTCAGAAGCAAGAGACTTTCGTAGAGGACCAGAAACCCTTTGAAAAAGATTCCAAAATAGGTACTGTACTTAGCTTTTCTCAGTATAATATAGCACAGATAAGAAACAATCAGGGCTTTATCCAAATCTTAATTATTAACATTTTTAGAACCAGCAGAGAAACATTGCACCTTGATGGTTCATTCAGATTTATTATAAATTCAAAATGCCCTGTGTTTTATTTATACATTATGTTACAGGCAGTGCATAGCAGTGAAGTGGAAATCAAAGCATGGAGGGCATTTCAGATCTTGCTTCGGAAAACAAATCTAAAACAGTATGACAATTTGATAGGAAAATCTTTGTGCTATATGGACAGGACACAAGGACAAGACAGCTGATCAGAGTTGATATGAAGTTGGATGGAGCTGCTGGGTAAATCCTTGAAAAAGAATACCCTGAAATTGAAGTCTTGTGCCTGGAGCAAAAGTTTCTTTCCCAGAAGAATGACATTAGCTGTGAAACCAGCTCTGGCTGTTAGATTTGTTCAGTCGAAGTCTGCACCTTCATCTGCTGAAAGACTTTTTTGCACTTCACTTTTGCTCTCCACCTGGATGTCCAAAGCGAGCACAAAACAGACAACAAGAACTGACAAAAGTATTTTGATGTATTAAGCTAAATGTACACTATTAACTTACAGGGGCTTAATGAAACTACATGCAACTAACACACTTTTCAGATTACTGTTTTTTCTTGACTAAAAGTCGCAGTTTTTTTCATAGTTTGGTGTGACTTATACTACTGGGCGATTTATGTTTGGAAATTAACACATTATATCATATCACATGTTATTTTCACACTAAACCGCAAGAGGGCGCTCTAGGCCTGTGTTATTCTCCCTTTGGAGTTAGCAGAGTTGTTTACAAGCGACATCGAGGACGAAGATTTCATTGCGTTTAGTGATTTGAAGAGACACGGAAGGTTTGGTAAACTTGTTAGCATGTTATTTATGCTACAGGTATCTGAATAACTCTTAATATGTTATGTTACATACCAGGCATGTTCTCAGTTCGCTGGTCATGTGTCATGTAACGTTAGCATACCGTACAATTATTCAGCCTGTTGTTGCCTCTATTCTATTTTTATTGCCTTTTAAGATGACATGTCTGTTCTTGGTGTTGGATTTTATCAAATAAATTTCCCTCAAAAATGCGACTTATACTCCGTAAAATACGGTATATGCAAGTTTGATAATGTTCTGGTAATTTTTCTTCAATTTATGAATACAAGCCTACTTTTCATCAGTCTGATCTGATCACGGTTTGAGTTGTACTCATTGCATTGTACGGTGATGAAAATAATCTCTTGCTTTCATTGCTGGTTATGAGAGAAGCAAATGGCCCCACTGAAACACATTATCTAACAATCCAAATAGCAAAATTTATTCCAGCTGAAGACATTGGCCAAGAAAGGGGCTTTTAAAGTGGACTACCTAAGAAGCTGAGCAAAGCACTAAGTGACAGTGGAGGGCTGAATGTGTCAAGCAGTCTGCATTTCAGCCAATGTAAAGGTTCCTAAGATGTCTCTGATGAATAGTTTGGTCTGATTCACATCAACTAAACACTGACCTCCTGTTGTGCTCTATTTCAATTTTATTGCTTGTCCCATCGCTTGGCTCTAATCATCTGAGACATGAACCATCTGTGACAGAAAACCTTTACTATCCTGACCATTTAATATCCCCACAGTGTCAATTTGTTACACTTGTGAACTACAGTCAAATCTGCTTTTCCTCTCATTCTTGTTTTTCTTCTTTCTTTTTTTACAAAGTGCACGTGTAGGTGGAAATGTGACCTCTTCAATGGGAGTCTCAATACGACTGACGAGGAATAATGTTTGCAAAAATCTAGAGGTGAATTGAACAGTTTTTAGAAAATTAACGTTCATTATTATTATTATTATTATTATTATTATTATTATTATTACTATTAATGTGTATAATCATCAGTTTTTTGTTTTGTTTTATAAAATCAAGCATATGCTGGCTGTGTTTTTGTAGTTTTCTCAAAAGTGCAGTTCCATTACATCCATCCAGTCACAACAAGCGAAGATAGGCTCCAATTAAAGGCTAGCCATTTTATCTCCCCTATGCACAACCTATCATCTCTTCTACATTCACTGTGTAAAAGGGCTGCCCACACATGCTTTAATTACAACATAAAAGTGCAGGGCTGACATCTTCCCCTTCGCTGGACATAAACTGTGACGGCTTGTTCTCAGCTGCAGATAGCAGCCCGCTCCTTCGTGTGAATGGCCTTTCAAATGGCGACTATAGAATTTCTAACTGATGTTGTCTGCTGTGTAAGACATGATGAATGTCCCTGCCTGCACAAAATAACTGCAGCACAGATTGAAGGGTGAGGGGTGCTGTATGGATGTTGGCATCAAGTAGGTTAATAATGTGCAAGAAAAACAAAGGTGCAGTGAAACATCAAAATATTGTCAGCTTATAGGATGTTGGCAAATGTCTTCAATTGTTTGTTTTTATCACTTCATTTCCTGTTCAACTACTTCCAATTGAAGTACATTCTTTCACTTTACACTCAGACAGACATTCAGTCATTAGTTCCTTGTTAGAGTAAGTAAATCAGAATAGAAGTGAAAAGCTATGACTTCAAGGAAGAAATATTTAAGATAAAGCTAACAAAAGATTGTTGGCTTGTTGTCTCTTTTAGGTTTGTGCTTGTCCATATATTTGATAAACTATCCTTTACAGGTACAATGCAATAAAAACTCCAACAGATCTCTTCATTTTTGTTGTAATTTAAATCATTCAAATTGTCAAACAAATTTCATTATATGGCAAAATCGCCTAAATTAGAATTTAGGAATTGTCTAGAAAAAGTCTGGGATTATACCTAATTGGAATAGGCCACTCATGCACAAACACTCTCATTTGGCTTAATGAAAAAATAAATAAATCTGCAAATATTCAGCAAAAGTTCCACCAGAGCTATGTACAAGACTAATTGCCAGTTTGCATAAATACTTGATAAAGTAGTTGCTAGTGCAAAGGGTTGCAAAGGGTTTTTGATTTTTCACATATATCAAGATTAGTTTAGACAGCGTCTTGTTCCGTGAAAAAAAAAAAAATTAGCAAGCATATTTTTGTCTTTTCTCAGGTTACCTTTGACAACAAATCATTCAATTGATGATCTCAAACAAAACATGTCTGCTATAAGGCAAACAGTGCTGAATACAGGCCCATTCATTAAATTGAAATATTCCTAAAGAGTCCATTTATTTAAGGAATTTTATCACTTTGTACAACAAATTAGGTAGATTAATTGCACAATGGTAGATGTTTGAAAACCTTTATTTCTATTCAATATGATAATTTTCAACTTACAGGTAATGGAAAAAAAATGCCATTTAAAACTATAATATTAAATTAGCCCATAAAAAAAACATATTTAAAGCAGAAATCTGGGCTCAAGTATGTTTAATGCCTGCTTAAAGTTTGTTATTTTCAAAAAGTGCTTTTCTCTGACAAACAGCCATCATATGAATGAATATTCTAATATACTGAATAGGACTGTATAACTCAGCTGCAGCTGAAGATTCTGTCATGCATCACTGGCTGGGAATCATCAGTAGTTCTATATGAGCAGGAACAACATTTACAGCTGTAATCAGTCAGCATGCTTTTTTGCCTTTTCTCGTATTTCTTACGGTCTTTCAATGCAGAGTGGCAAGGTTAGCGTGCTAGTTCCCCCAGCATGTGTTGCTTGACAAAACTCATAAAAACCTGAGTTGGCGAAACACATTAAACTCATGATTATACCTGAAAATATATATATATATTTTGCCACATTCAAATTGTATAAGCCTCATTTAAATGTTTCAGATGGTGAAACTTTGCAATACTGCAGGGGGTGGTGCCATTGCTAAGGACGAGCCAGCTGCTGAAACACATCACCCACTCTGCTGGGAATATGATTGGCTGCAATCTGCACTCTCTGCAGGACCTGCATGTCTCCTGGACACTGAGGTGGGCAGTAAAGATTGTAGATGATTCTTTTTGCACTGGATATGGTCTCTTTAAACCCCCTCTGACAGGAGTCTGAGGTTCATCAAGTTTCTTACTATCTGCAGCTGGCCTCATCAACAATGTGCACTGTACTTATTTTATCTACAGCATTGTGATGTTTTTCTTTTTTATTTCCCTTTCTTTTCTAGATACACAAAGGAGTATTATTAAAGTTCCTTCCACCAAGAAGCTATTTCACAGTAAAACAGACATAGATAGCCACAAATTTTATAAGTTGTTAACATCCTTTCTGTTATCTGCAGAGTTTTTAAAACAGCAACGTCCTCATAGCAGTGGAGATAGGCTCCAGTGCTGGTGCAATCCTACAAGTACAAGGGGATGCAAATCAGTGCTGTCACAAGAATCTGGGCTGCAAATTGATACCTGTGTTGAGTAATGGCAAATCCACGTCTGCAGGTAAATATAATCTGAATCCCCATTCTTTACATGACCATTTAACCTTATTCTTACATTTTGGGTGTTCACATTGGGTATCAAATATCTATTTATGTAATGTTGAAAAGGTGGGGGTGGATATATTTTAACTTTTACACAATATGAGTATAAATCAAGGCCCTATAGATTAAAGGGCAAAATAAAATTCATCCTTAATCTTTAGTATAACAAATGTTTCTTACTTTTTTATTATGTTGAGAAGAAAAGGTAGCAGGTGATTTTTAATATAATGTGAAAAATTATAAGAAAAATAAACTTACAAAAATATGGGAAGCCAGAGTCGGACAAAAATATACCATAACAAAAAGAACCCAAAACAAATAAACAACACACACACACAAAAAAAACCCAGCCAGGAGTCACAAGGAGAATGCAGGGAAACCAGGGGAATAACAGAAGAAACCAGCAAGGAATAACTGAAAAAAAAGTGCTAAAGTACTGTTGGGTTGAATGCTGAGACAATGGACCTGGGATGATTAGCAAACTGATCGCAGGTATGAGGAAGAGAGCAAAAGACAGACTGAGGAGAGAGAAAGAGAGAGAGAAGTAGCACAAAAGCAAGAGAATGTACACAGGGGATTAGGAAATTAATCTAACAGAAAAGAAAACTAGACATAATTAAACCAGAATAACTAAAAATAACAAGACACAAGAAACAAACATATAAAACAAGAATCACTAATAACAGACTGAACTAAAGAAAAACAAAATCAAGATTTATTAACCAAAATAAGAAACTAACACAATTTAATAAAGAAACTAGACTCAAATCAAACTACAAAACAACCTAAAACCCTAACATTTTTTAGTGTTTGCACAAATATAACTGATCAAATCAATTTAGTTTATATGAAGAGAATCCTGATTAAATTTCATTTATAGCTCTTCAGTCCACCATCATAGCTAGGAAAACAACAAATGAACAGAAAACCTGTAAATGTAGAACAACATAGAACAGCAAATCATATAAAACATATAAAAAAAGATTTTACAAGCTGTGTATGAACAAAATAAAACGTGACCTTGTCCCAAAAATGATGAAATGAAAAGGATAAAAGTAATAAACTATCACCTGTAAACAGCCTGTGTAACATTTTGTCACGATGGTGACTGAATCCAGGCCAGGGAAGAAGAGCCGCCATGACACCTTAGCAATGTCTCCTTTGGGGTGATGTGATGCAAATGGCCAGCTCATTTCCAAACAGCTCTTTAATGTGATTACATTAGAACAAAGGCTTCACTAAGATGATATCATCTGGACAAACAATTGCAGAATAAAAAACAAAAAATCGAGTTGATCATTTCCAAAAAATGTTCATCTCTGAACTATGTTCAGAGAATAGTGAATCATTTCACTATTCTGAGCTAATTTAAAACTAGCAGGTTCCTGAAATGTCATATATCGAATCTGAATATTCAAGTACTGCTCTGTAGAAGCCAATATATTCTACATCTTAGTATATGCAAGCCAATTGAATGGATCTAGAGGAATTACAATTTGTCAGTGACGTATTCCCAGACCATATATTACAAGGTCAATTATTTGTGTGAATGTCTTATTCTTTGAAAGCACTATTTATTATAGATCTAAAAAGAACTCATGGTTCCTGCTGTATGCAATTGGTTGGGAAAAGAATAGACTAAAAAGAACAAGTTCCTAAGTCAATGTAAGTTAGAACTGACAGCTGATTGACCACTTTAATCATTATAGTTTCCGTCTAAAAGGGTCCAGTGATTCAAAACAGAATCAATCCTTCAAAATCGCTCGTCTTGAGCCAAGCGTTGGTAACAGCAAAAGATCGATTGCTAAAGTCACGCCTTGATTGTAATACTGAGAAAGCACAGTTACTGCTTCTGTGTTACAAATTCCCAGTTCGTTGAGCCACAGGGCATTTGGCTGTGAAAAAAAGTGCAGCAGATGTGTGTGTCTGTGTAGGTTGTGGCAAATTCCCACAGGAGCAGTATGAAATGGACTGAATATTTTCCTCTTTGCATTGCCTGAAGTCTGGCACTAAATATATATGCATAAATGCATAAAATAAATACATACAGCTCATAGCGTGTATCTATAAACACAGAAAAGAAAAAAAATCCCCACACAGTTTCAAGACTGGAACTGAACACACACCTGCTGCCTCTTGTCACCACTGATGCTCATACAGAACAAAAGTCGACTCCATCAACTGTCACCCGCAGTGACAACAGCTCGGTAACTCACTCTGGAATAAAGCATGCATGTATTAAACATCAGAAACTAACCGGTGCCACAATATCATTGTCTTTCTATCTGCTATAATAACATCTTACTACTTTGACTATCGCAACGGCAAACTGTTTCTTATAACTCAACTGCAAAGACACAGAACAGAAATTATTATAATTTTGATTCTGGCTGAAATATATTGCTTTATTAAAAAGGACTTCAATACACTGATCCATTACCCAACCAAGCCTAAAGGCTAATTGAGAACAGTTAATGAGTTTATTTTTTAGAGCAGGCTATTTAAGTACATTCAAGTGGATTCATTGGTTTTACTCCAAGAAACTTCCCGTAAATGCCTACTTCTGGAGAAATTGAAGAGTGAATTATTCTACTATATACAATGTGGTTTGGTTGTGAAACATCTTTGGCAAGGCCTTTTTCTTAAAGGGTTAGTTAATAATACAAAATACACGTAATCACAGCAAAGAATGTCCTGGCCTGTTCCAGTTTCATACTTCTCTCACAGACACCAGTGTAGTACTGTGTACAAATCTAAACTATCAGTTATTTATACAAAGGAGAAAGAAATGGACAACATCCATGTAGTTCATCCATGTAGATGTAGTTCACTCTAGAAGATAACGGGAAAAGTCTCAACCACTTTAAAGCTGATAGGAAAATGAAATTGCTTCACTTTTGCTATTATGTATCTTGCCACTTCTCTGGGATGTTGGCTGTTGTTAAATAAACAATCTTTGAGTAAAAGAAAATAAAACTGCTACCCAAGTTCACGAATAAAAGCAAATCTGCTGAAATTACAAACTAAAATTTGTGAGACATGGGACTTAAGTGGATACCACACTGTATCTAAAAATCTGTTTTTAGAAACATACATTTTGTAGTTTTGAATTGAAGGACATAAATAAAATTTTATGAAACATTAAGTCCTACCAGATCTGTTAAAGCTGCAGTTGATATATGTGACCGGTAAAAAACAATCAAGTTTCTCCTCCTCCTCCTCCCAGTGCTTATTTTGCAATCTGCAGAATGCACTGCTTATGGTCAAAAACAATCAAGTCAGAGCCAGCAGGAGGGTTTCATTGCTGTCAATTAGGACCATGTATGCAATGCTCAATGTGCTAATGGTAGAGAAACAACTTACTGTTGCAGGAAAACTGTTTATCCTTCATCCGTGGCCATGCTAACTTGCTTGAGCATGTGTGGCAGGCTGTACTATCGGAATGAAGATGTAGCATAGCAGAGACCGGGGGGGGAGCGTGTGAGCAGCGTACACACAAGGATGATTCACAGCACTAAGACTGTCCTTTTGGATCTGATTGATTGTTTCTGACCAAGCAGTTTAATTTTATTCTGCATTCAGCACAGGGAAAAGCTTGATTTTCTTTTTCAGATTATTTGTCTCATACCACTTATGTAATCGCTCATGCTTCAATGACTGTGACAGGTTTGTAAAATATGTTTTTTTATGCTTACGTATTACATGACCACCTTAAAAGTGAGGAATTTGAAAGACAGTTTATAAGTGTGACCCATATTAAAATAACTTTTAGATTGGTATTTTGAATATGTATTTAAACTATGATGTATGTTCACTGAATTATTTAAAATACCTCCTGGTGCAAACATTCCTTTCCACAGTGACACTCTTACACTCATTTTGGGGAATACCAAAACATTTACTAACCAGAAGGTTCATTGTCCCTCCAGTTAGTTGTAGATCAATTCGGACTCCCAGTCAGTCAGACATGTCCATAAAATCCCCAAAGGGAGGTATCCAGATTAGTTGTCCAAATCCCCTCTGTTGACATCCTTTGATGTGGAGTGGCTCTATTGCAAACTCCCTCAGGATGGTGGAGATCCTCACCTTATCATTAAGGCTGAATCAGGGATCTTTTCTTCTCGTCTTGAGTCACATGTTCCAATCATCGCTGAGGCTTTAAACGTAGACACTACATATAAGTAGTTACTTGTAGTTTAAGGGTGAGCTATTTTTTCCCTTCTATTTTAATAACAAATAGAATGGAAATCTAGCTCAAAACCACTACATTGTATAAACTTTAATATTAAATTAAAAACAGATCTATGTGGAACTACTCCCTCTCTCTTGCAGACTTATTTAACCTATGGAGATGAGTAGAGCCAAGCCAGAGACTTTGCTTAGCCATAAAAAGAAAGCTCTTGAAAACAGTTCCAAATAGTATAAAATGAATTTAAGAGCAGTAATTACTGGTCACGTAAATAAAAGGGCAATATAAAAACATCTATGCACTGCTTTGTCTTTGTTTCACAAGGTTTTATGTGAGAAAGACTAGAATGCATTCAGCTGTGGTTGTTTGATGTTCCTACATTTTCTTTATTTTGAAATAATTTAGTAAAAATGATAATAGTGGGCCATTATAAGATAGAACAACATTCAACTTTATACAGATTTTCAGTTTTTTTTTTTTTTTTCTGCAGCTACATTTGCAATGCTACCACCAGTTCTGCACAACAGCTGTTTTATGTCATTGAGTTTTACTATCAAAGATTTAAATAATATTTAAAGAAAGACTATTTGGCTATTTTTAGACTCATCTACAGAACGTGTCATGTACAGGTAATTCACTTTAACTTGACAATTGACCGCTAAGAAATGATGGAAACTATTTTAGCTCACAACAGAATCATTAGCAGTCACTGCATCTGTTTCCTGCTCATCCAAACAATAAACAGTTTGGCAGCAAATTGGACCACATGGGATGTTTTTAAGGATATGAGCTCTGTTCATGCGTTGAATAATTTATCACGTGAATGAGTCAACTTCCACCCTTGTTTCTGCATCTGAGCAGGGGGCAATAGGATTGACAGTTAATTTTCAGCTCTCTTCATGGGGCTAACTTGTTGCTGTGTGAATACTGTTTTTTCATAACACAGTTAAGTATTTCAACCTTAACATTAAAATGTCTTTAACATCGTATCATGAAGTAAAGTGCGAACTTTGAAAGCTATGACATTAGCTTTATGTCTTGAATATTACAAGATTTGTCAGTTTGTAAGTGGGAACCCCCTGGACATAATAAACTGCAAGCAGTGATCAGGCTGAGATCTGTGGCCTTTTGAAACCAAATTATTGCTTTTCCTTTCTTCTATTAAAAATAGAAGAAAGGAAAAGCAATATTTTGTGACTTTGCCAGAAAGTACTGTTTTTATTTGGCATGAAGCAGTGCTAGGCTTGCTGATGATAAAGGAATATTTTTTTAATAGCAGGAAAAAAAATACTTCAATTGAAACATGAATTATTAAAAATCGTTGTCTACCTTTTCCCTCTGTAGTTTTATGTTTTTTTTCTGATTACACACATTAATATCCATGTCTATCAAAGCATTCACTTGAGAGGCGAAGGGATAATGATGGGTCAGAAGCCTCTGTCCAAAGTTGCGGAGGTGTTGGCGTGTTTCTGAGAGTGTCTTCGAGAAGCTAAGGAGGCTGGACAATGATGGATGGAGAGATGGATTCAAGGATTATCTGGGATAAACCTCTGACTGTTGATTTTATGTCGAGCCCTTTGCCTCTTAGCTACAGGCATCAGAGTATGGAGGATTTTCTGGTTGTGGTGCACAAAAAGCAGGAAAATCTGTATGTGTATCTTTAACCTGATGGTGCAGCTCACTGACAGTTGTAGGGAAGGAAAGAGACGAAGACGAGAAATTTGCAAAGCGGTGAAAGAAACAAAGCGAAAAAGGTGACAGATTGGTAATGAGGGGCACAACATGCCTAATGGATAGTTTGTCTGGAAATGAAGGTTAGATATTGTTTAGGGTAGAAGCAACGATAAATAAGAATGGGCAAATTTCAAGCTCAGCCACAAAGAGAAAGGTAATGAAAATGTGATTTAAAGAGAAAAAAATGAGTAAAATCAGAACACAGCAGGAGAAGAGCAAATCCCTGTACTATCTCCCCCAACACACACCCCCACCACCCATCCAATTAACACACACATTAACAAACTCACCCATATGCTTTTTCTGTCTGTGGGGGAGCCACCAAACCAGACCGCCAATTGTAGTCCCAGAACAGTTACTAAAAAGCCGGTAGAGGGCTGAAGAGAAGCGAGGTAGGAAGGGGAAGCAGAGCGCAGCAGCAGTTCCTGATCAAACAGGCAAAGCTTCTTGTACAGACGAATGCACCAAAGGAAAAAGGGGAAGAGGAGGGAAAACGAGAAATGTTCAACTGACACCTGAACGAAAACTCTTCCAGCTCACAAATCCCAGATTTACTCCACATCCACCTGATAGATGAACTCTCAGCTCTTGATATTTAAACAGACACACCAGCGCGCTCACACAGCTCCCTCACTGAGCGCTGTCGCAGTGACACCATCAGCAGCAAAGCTCCTCAGGCGGACGGTGCGAGAGGAGAAATAAGCATGGACGGACCTCTGGCACCTCCTCCCTCTCCTCCTTGTTATTCCTGTTGTACCTCCTTGTCAGCTTTATCCAACTATTCAATCAAACAGATGAGAGGGTGATGCTTTTCTCCTGCTTCTTTGCCATTTTAATTCAGTTAATTATTCCTGCACTGCACTGCTGCACAATCTCTCCTCTTTCTGTGTCCTTCACTATCGGACTGACTGGTGCTCCACAGCGCAGAGAAGCTGGACTGCACTTAGATCCCTCCCTTTCCTCGCTCTGCTGCTGAATGTCTCTCCATGCTTCCTCAGCCCCCTCCTACAGTTCAGTCTCACATCTCCCGTGACTTCTCTTTCACAGTCAACGCTGCATTAACAAGTGGAAAATGGTTTTGGACCATCAGATTTCTTTCAGCGAGTAAAATTTTTTAAAAATCAGATCTGTATAAATAACCATTACAATAACAACATGCAATTCCTTTTGCTCCACACATTCAAATGTTGTAGAGTGTAAATTGTACAAATAGCAACTTACTGCATGCTATAACTCAAAACATTCTGAAAGTGAAAAAAATGCTGACGTACTAAAGGAAGTACATTTGTAATAGAAAAATTGATTTAGTTAGCTTTGGTCCAGAGCAATCTAGTGAAACATGAAAATTCACAAACCACAGTTCAGATTCACCTGAAGGCCACAGCTTTCACATTGTACTGATCTAACATTTGGGTACCCCGAGGCTCTGTTGTGGTACTCAATAAACGAGACTGCTATTGAAAATTGTATTTATTTGAGTAACTCAGTTCACTACACACTTCACTACTTAGTTATTCACACCAGTCTTAGCACCTGTGGCAACTGTTAGATCACACCACACACTACAGGATACTTCAGACAAACTAAAGCCAAATGAAGTGACAATATGAAGGAACAAACAGACCACTGGGTGGTAGTAATGGAAGACACTGTATTTTCAGAATGCAAACGGTTAGATTTATTTTACCCGTCCCCATAAAATGAAAGAGGAGCAGTTTAGCCTATGTGAATCTTAAACAAGTTAATATAATATGGAAAGTGTCAAAGGTAACGTTAGTATATTTATGTCAAGAGTGTGGAACATGTTATGGACCGAGGCCTTGTGTGGTGGGTAACGTGTATTGCCTGCTCTTTTTGCATCTTTTCTGTGGAGGGTGTGGTGCGGCGGATGGAGAGCAGAGTATAACATCGTCTCTTTCCTACTGGGCCTCATTTCATCTTCATCAGACACATTCGAGTTTGTCTTTATTTTTGAAAGTCAAGTTTGTTTGCGTAGCACATTTAATCAACAAAGCAATGCTTCACATAATAGAAATGTTATACTGTAATCATTTATGAAACAAGCTATAAAGGTAGAGCATTTTGTCAAATGCTTTATTCCAAATCATCATCAAACGTCCGTCAAAAATATTAATCATTGTTCCAACTCGAAACGTGGAGTTTTAGCTTTGATTAAAAAAACCTCAATGTTTTCACTGTTTTGCAGTTTTCTGGACGTTTGTTGGTGTATAAAAACTGAATGATATTTCTCCGTGCTGGTTCTGATTCAAGGAATGCTGAACAGACTTGAACCAGACCTGTTGTAATGACAACAGGTCTTTAGTGTACTTTGGTCCTAAGTCATTTGGGGGTTTATAAAACTATCAGAATTATTTCAAAGTCTATTCTCTGAGCTACTGGGAGTGTAAGAAGCATAGAACTGGGGGATGTGCTCTATCTTCCTGGTTTTAGTCAGAACACAAACAGCAGCAATATAGATCAGCTCCTGGTGTGATTAGACTTTGTTGCAGAAATCCATTCTACTAAAAATAAACTCAAGAATGTGTTTCTCTAGATTTTTCTGCCACATTAGAACCTTTTGTCCTGGAAATGTTCTGCATGTTATTGAAGTATGACTTTGTAATTGTTTTGTGTCTTTACAGTTTCAGGTCTGAGTCCCTCACTACACCAAGACAAAACATATAAATTTAGAGTGACTTTAAATGGTGGCTGTATTCTAAAAATGCAGTAAATTTTATTTAAACAAACATCAGTGTCATGTTTCAGTTGTGGACCACTTTGTTTCATTGACAAGCTATATTTGTTTAGGCTTATTACAGAAAATAAACAAAGGCCAATTTATAGTTGATTTCCCTTGGTTGAAGCACTGGCTAAGCCAAAGAAGTCATGAAACAGATGTTGATCTATGTTCAGTAATCAAAGGTAAAACAATTATGCTATTGAGTAGTGGATGAGTCGAAAACCAGGAAGCATTGTCTTTGAGGAAGAAATGTGGTCAGAAAAAAGCAAGGGAACATGATTTGAAAGTGGAATAATGAAGGCCATGTGATTTGATGTGTCCGGATTTACCCTGCTCCAGATGGATGGAAATATGAAGCTAATAAAAGAGGCAGAGCTCCAGTAGACGGCTGAGGAGGCAGTGCTGTGATATGGACTTAAGGTTCAGCAAAATTCGGTGCCCAAGGAATGAGTCAGCTGACACTGGAATATACTGAATGGCAAAGTTATTCCATACATTTTTATTTTTTTGTTGTTAGGGGCATTTTCAACGACGACAATGCCAGGAGTCATCAGGTTCAGATTGTGAAAGAGTGGTTCCTAGAGCCTCAGACAACATTTTCACTCCTGGACTGTACCGTCACCCCTCTGAGGACCTTTGGGTTCACCTGGAGAAGGTTGGATGCTCAATACCAATTCTTGGTGAAAAATTAATTCAACACTGGATGAAAATAATTATTTTGACATTGCAGAAACAGTTCCCCAGTGAATGCATGCTGTAAAGGTGATCCAACAAAACATTACTGTGTGTTACCTTTATTTTATTGGGGACTTTTTTTTGGCCAGCAGAACATTAGATATAAAAAGGAGCCATTTTACAACAGACATGTCTGTGTTGCTTTGAGATAATCTAAAATAAGTCATTTAAAACTCCTTTTTAGACACCTTTAGGGATCTTTTTCTGCTCTATGTTGATGATAAAGGTGAGGAGTGTAAACTTGATCCCATAAACTCAACAGACAAATTTGAGGCAAACATGCCAAGTGAAAATGAAGAGGCTCTTCATTTTGTGTAACAGATGTGTGGATGTCTGTTAGCTGAATATTGTTCCAGCCAGAGTTCTTTCCAACTGCTTTTTCTCTCATTGTTTTCTTCTTGCTTTACCCCTCCTCCTGTGCTTACACTGCATCTGTCTCACTGCATTATCTCGCTCTGTCCTCATCTATCTCTGCTGTGTTCTGCACCTTTTTTTTCTAAACAAAGGGCTCCCTTGGGTCAACAGTGTACTGAACACACCATCCCTACACAGCACTAGCTACACAATCCTTTATGAGCAAAATATCTGAAGAAAATATTTGGGTTTGACATTCCCATGTTTGCTGATTCATTGTTGTTCAGTATTGTATATACATGTAAACTAATTTCCAGTGAGGCGAATAATTAGGAGTTTAAGCATTTAAAGAAACTGAAAGGAGAGAGTTTTTACAAGGAGAAGCGAACAAACAGAGACCTGTACTTCTTTGTCAACTACTCAATGTTTGGAGTGAACAGAGACAGTGGAAACTTTTCTTCCAAAGATCTGCAAAGCTTAATATGGATTATTAAACAAAATTATGACCTACTGTTTATTTAAAGAACATGCCTATCTGCTGAGGTGTGGTATTATGCAAGAACAGATGAAGAGCAGAATCCACTTGAGTGTTATCAAGCAGCAAGCACTAATGAACACTGAATAAACACAAACAACTTCTCCACTTAATAATTTATTCACAAAATGCTTTACAAGAAACTCTTTATCTGAGTTAACATTTGACTGAACTATCAAATAAACATGAAAAGAAGAATAAACTGAAGCCAATAAAAAACTGAAACCAATGCAGTGATATCACATTTTACCGTGAATATGAATGTTTAAGATGCAACGCTTTGGTTTGAAGAATCGGTTATTTGGCCGACAGACGATGCCACATTTGGTGGCTCAGTATAACAACAAGGAAAGTGGTGCTACAGTATCAGTACAGGATGCCTATTGTCAAGGGATTGCTAGGTAGCTACCGTCACAGTTCCTAGCTAGCGAGCAAGGGTTGAAGCTATCTAGGTTTTAACATCCATCGTGGGGAAATGCTGGACGATGTCCATCTTAGCCATTGACTGACTTCTGTTCCTAAACAATATTGTTTATTTTTGATTTGATTTTGTATATTTCTGTCTTGAATAAGGTCTTGTATTCCACTCATAATGATTTTAAAAGTATAAAACCTGCAGAAACCCTGTATTATTAAGCATTAATGCTGTTAATGCTAATCAATTAGTTAATTAGGATTAATTAGTTAATGCTGATTAATTAATTAGTCCTAGACCACTGATGGTCTAGGCCAATCTCAGTGTGAATAAACACTTTCTTTCCTTTTTTTCCTGTCCAAAATAAAAATCTGTCAGAACCCTAAGAATTTTGTGCTTAACTGCATGTACTCTTTAATTTTTAAAAAATGTGGTGTTTTTTTTAGCTGTCTTCTAAAATCACAGTCATGGCAGATAGATCTTGTCCATAAATTGTTTCCTCCTGGAGGTTAAAAAGGAATTGTTTCCTTCCACTGTTACTCCATGCTTGTTCAGGTGGAGGTATTGCTGCAAAGCCTCAGACTAACTTGATAGAACCCTTTTTTTCATCCAGCTGGATACCCAAGCATTATAATTGGGATACATGACGATGTATGCAGTTGAATTTTTATTTGTCTATATAAATGGATGGATGGATGCTCATAAATCCATCTTGTTAAGTGCCCTGAAATTAAATCTGTTCTGAATCAGTGCCATACAAACAAACCGAAGTGTTTAATTACTACAATTATGAATTTAAAATATAGCTATTTTTGTTCCAATAAACCTATCCAAAACTACAGGCCATTTTTGGACTTTCCTATGACCACAACATGCAAATCTAACATTCCACACAATTATTTCTCTGCTGATAAATCACAGCCTGGACAAACTGGTGAAGAGCATTGAGGCAACATTTTTTACAGGCTTGGTCCCTGGCACTGCAGCTATGATGACTCTCGAAGGCTAACTTAAAATATATATATATAAAGCAAGTTCCAAAGGGGAAGGCTTGGATCATGGAAGAGCATAATGATTTATTTCAGATGCCAAAATATTTAATCTGTGAAAAAGCAGCCATGAACCAAAGTGTAATTTATAAATTCTGGCTACCCACACCACCCCCTGGAGTCAACACTACAGGTCAAAGTCACGGAGGCATCTGCTCTCTTCCATCCTTCGGATGTGTGCTGTAACATTTCTATTTCCAAATTTCTTTGACACAGTGGTTCTCAGAGGTCTACACAAAACTCTGGTTATTATACCAGAGTTTTTGTATTGGAAAAAAGCTGATCATAGTAAGTCTTTTAAAAAATTAATGTGCCATTTAGCCTGTGCAGTTTAACTGAAGAACAAAAGGTGCAATAATATGGTTTATTATTAACCATATTATTGGTTAATAATATGCAGTTTCTGGATAGTGTTCTGGGACTTGTCTGCAGACAGGTAGACAGGAATCCTACATGACAGTAATGATTTAAAAAAAAATTCTAAACTTAGAAAACAAAGAACAGGCAAAAGAGGAACACAACAGAATTGGAACGAACCAGGGAAGAATCTTAAGTAGAGTCAATGAAACATTTTGTCTTTAGCTGCTGGAAAAGGTAATTGAGTGACATTAGAACCAGTGGAGGGAATGCAGAGCAGCTGGGTGATAAATTAAACTCAGGAACTGATGAAAAGTTACTAATTACAACAGAAATGAACACAGAGAAGAGGATGCACAATGATCTAACAAAACTAATTTAAATATTGACGTTCAATAGTAAATTAAAAATAAAATGGGTAGAAATGAAAAGAAATAAAAAAGAGCAAAAGATTATAAAATACAGAGTGAACTAATTCTTAAAAGATTAGTAGTGTTAAAAATAACAGCCCAATAAAGCAACATATTACACCAGAAAGCATTACACCTTATTTCCATTGACTGTGTTGGGATCCTACATTAGCTATATTTGCCCTCTTTACTTTCCACAGATTCTCAAAATTGATCGCACTGATGAAATACCTTGAGAATAACATCTCAGATCTTTTAAAATATGTCATGTTTGAACCCTGATATTCACACTTTTGCATCCAGATTATTGAGTCTTTCTTCTAAAGCTTCTCATAGCAGATTTGGTCAGTCGGCTTGAATGGAAGATATTTCAAAAATAACAATAGAATATTGTTGAAATGATAAATGTGGTCTCATTTTGTACAATGTGAAAACATATTTTTCAACATGGGTACATACACACACAAAATCTCAGTAAAAGCCATGCACCTTACTTTAATTCTTCCAGGTATTAGGAGTTTTACCTTTTCTTTACACTATTAGAGAATGAGTGGAGAGTATTTTCTTGGTTTCGTTTTTGTTTTTTTAAGTAAGTATAATACATTTGTATGGCTTACACCTCTTGTAAAGAGGACTGAATTAGAGCTGTAGGTTGAACAGATCATGTAATGGATGGTTCTTCATTAATGGACGCACTCCTTGAGGCATTAATCAAGGTTCCTTAATGCAATCATGCAGTGTGCTTGGCTACAACACAGAAAAATCATGCTTTATATCAAGGTTGCAAAACATATTAGTGTTAATTAACAATAAACAAAAGCAGTGCTAGATATATGGATTGAAAAGCTATTTCTTTATTAAAATGTATTCACCTTCAGTTTGTCTTTGATTCTGTAGACATTGGCCTGATATTCAGTTGTTTTGTTACTAAAAGAGAGTAAATCTTTGCTTTTGTTGTACAATAGTTCCTGTGTGATGCAGACAATGCAGATAGAGGAAATGCATTCAACAAATATGTAGAAAATGCATTACTTTTTATTTTATTTTACCTTATTCCAAATTGTAAACACAGGTAATTGGTTAAATAAGAGGAAAATCAGTGAACAAAATTATTTTTAAAAAATTCTTCAAGTGGTAAAGAATCTTATTTAATCTATATACATTGACTTTACAGGTTGTTTCATACTGAGTGTTGCTGAATATAGAAAAGGACACTACATCCATCCCTTCACTTTCCAAACCAGTTTTGTCCTGTTAAGTGTCACAAGTGAGGCTGGAGCCCTTCCCAGTTGCCAGAGGGAGAGATGCAGGGCAAAACCTTGATGGGTCACCAATCCATCACAGAGCCAAGACAGAGACACACAAGACAGACGACAAAATGCGCTGCAGTTCAGTTTTGTCACAATTTGTACTTGAAAAACTAAAATGAAAACTTCTAACAGCTTTATTGTTCCCCGTTCAATTAGGGTGACAAAAATAAATGTTGATATTTGCTTAAAAACTCAAGATCCAGTCTTGTAGATATTTTTGTCATTTAATTTCCTACAATATCACATACATGATGCAGGATGTTATATTTCTAAATCTGCTTTCATATATACTGTAGTTCAAGACTGTCATACTGTGATGGGTTATCAGTGAAATTTGACATGATGTAGTCAGGCAAACAAGATGCATTTACCACCAGAAGCTTTTACTTCAACTTTTTAAGACGTTATGGATCAGCATTAAATCAATGAAACAAAGCTATTAACAACTTATTATAAGTTATCAAAATTGTTATTACGTAACTGCACATATTGCAAATAATGAAGTAATTGAAAATTTGAATTGACTAACTCATTTAAATCATCTCTGATTTTACATGAGATAATCTGCATATAAAAGAAAGACCAAGAATCCAAAACCAGAGGACCCTGAGCTGAAATACTACTCAGGTATTTCTCTGTGCTGCGCAGAACAAAAATGACCCTTCAACGATTACTAAACTTGACTCCAAACCGGTACACGTCACACTCACTGACGCTGCATTATCTGTGCCATTTTGTTATCTCAGTGGCACTCTAGTGTAGTTTTCATCATCCCTTGCTGTCGTCCTGTTGCCACATGATCCCGCTGCTCACACAAGAGAGAAAGAGAGAGAGATGGAGGTGAATTGACACTCCACCCTGACTCCAGCTGCTCGCTGGCAGAATAATGATCAGCCGCTCGGCATGCTGGTCACATCGCCTACACTATCAATGAGTGAGTGTGCCAACCAGCGAGGGAACGGTGGGAGAAGCAGAAGAGAGGAAAGAGGAGGAAGAGAGAGAAAGGCAACAAGGTGAAAAAAAAGACGGGAAAGAGTGGAGGATGGGAGAAAGGGAGGGAAAAGTGGGAAATGAGGAATAAGAAGGGGAAAGAGGACAAGAGGCGTTGAATAAGTGAAGGATGAAAGATGAGTGAGAGAAACAGAGGGCGTGAAAAGGATAGAAGCAACAAGGTGAATAATGGACAAACGATGGAGAAGGATATGAGAGAAGAGTGGAAAATGAATAGGAGGTGGCAAGAGATGGAGGGGGGTCGAAGGGAAAACAGATGAGGGTCTGAAGAAATGAAGATTAATGTGATTCTACACATACATGTAATAAGTGCACAAAATAACCTACTATAAGATCAAACTTTTATTTACATTTGTCTTATTGTTTTTATTCGTTCCCACAAGATGAAAAAACAAACACAAAAAATGAATGTTAAGAATATATGTCTATTTCTCACAATATGTATCCTGAAATTGAGCCGTAAGACTTGACCACACAATTTCAATGTGTGTGAAATAGAAAGTCCGACTTTGCCCTCAGCCAAAAGCAAGGCAGCTCTTGCTAATTCAAGCTCACCAATAGACAAGCTAATCAGATTTACTTAAAACTGATGCCTCCCAAATCATTAAATATATAGACTATTGCTGCATGGCACTCGTTCATAACAAATCATAATCAATCACTCCAGTAAAAGTCATCTCTGTAGCAGCCAAGAAAAATCAAAGAGAAGCTTCTTGTACAAGGAGAAAATATTGCAATATTTCTTCTAAAAACAACATATCTGGTTTATTGTGCAAACAAATAAATAAAATACAAATAAAAAATGTGGATGGTTTACAATAATGTCAGTCATGTTGAAAATGTTTAAGAAAGCAAAAAGGCTTTTGTTTTTAAAATCCTATTGTGAGAAAATGAACTGCAAACACTGGCTGAAGCCTTAGTGCCCTTGCTTTAATGTGTTGGGCTGTGGCTCATTTACTGGTGACTGTTATAATTAGCTTCTTTCACATTTTGACATGTCACAGCAGGAAGACGATGCCTGCAAATTATGAACTTAATTACCTGGACCCTGGAAAAGAACAGGGCTCAGGTTGTCATGAACAAATATTGAATTTCAATAAACAGTTTTAATAAATAACGTATTTGTACTTTTTTCAGTATGGTTTTGTCTGAGTTGAACTGACTCTTCATTCAGTCAGAAAAAAAAAATAGAGCTAAAAATAGGAGTGTCTCTCCTGACAGGGTTGGGAACAACTTCTGGAGGTCAATTCAGTTAAATTGTGTGAATGACTGAAAGTGAATGCTCCAAGCAAAAATGTGTAAAATATTCTTTAAATTTGCAGAACAGGCAGACACATACTATAAAAGAATTGTAATAGTAATTGCAAAAGAGGCAAATGTTTTTGATTGTAACATGACAAAACTGTTGCAACCTGGTTTTAAAACGTGCAAGCCGCTTTTCCTCACATTTTCTAGTGTTGAGCTTAATAATAGCAGACTTCATGTTACAGTTTTGTAGCTGCAATTGTCCAAACAATTGTTAATCATTTGAATACTATTAAGGATACAATTATTGCAATTATTAAGATAGTGACATCATCTGTAGCTCCTATGCTACTGTCATATTATAAAGGAGAGTAGGACCTAAATTGAGGAATAAGGAATGTTTATTTTCACTTATTTCTTTAATAAGTGAAAATAAACAGTTTCACTGATCAACAACTAAAGTTTTTTTTTCCCCCCCGAAGGAAAAAAAAACTTCCTGGTGTGAGTAAGCTGGAGAAGTAACTCTTGAGTAAAGACTGGGTGGTTCATTAGAAACTGGGTGTAATCTTTCAGGTAAAGCTACAACTGAAGTTGAACTACAGTAATTGGATAGGATAGACAGGGAACATCTCATTGGCTAAAGGTTTGTTTCGACAGGATTTCTTCTCTGGTTTTAAATAACTCACCTTGAGCTCCTCAAAAAGCTTTTGCCTGACTCATCACACTTCTTTCTTCTGTACTGTGGAGAGAAAAGGTCATTAATGACAAAGACATACATCACAGTGGGGTCATTGCAGCTAAAGCCACCTACCAGTGGTGCTTTGGCTTTTGATCCAGGGATCAATAATCATCATCAATGAGCACATTTCATCAGAACACTTTTGCTTATCTTGAAGTTTTTAAACAAAATACAAAACAGATAGTGTTTTTGCAGAAATCAACACATGTATGGAACAGGTAATGAAGGTATTGTGAGCCGTCAATGCATGCAAACCGGACAGGTTTGTCTAAACAGCAGGCTTTGGGGTTATAAAACTTTGGGATGCATGCTCAGGTGTCTGTTCAGGGGTCACTTTGTGCTGAGCAGAATCAGCTACTTGCTGTGCTGAGCAGTGCTCCAACTGACAGATAAATGAAAATGTATGTGCACCTGAATATCCAGGATACTTTCCTTAAAAATAGTTTAATAGAGCAGGCAAAACAGAGATACAAGTCTGGTGACATATGCTGATGAAGCCAAATATTTTTTCTGTAAAATGTGCACCAAGTGATTTTTGGCTAGCAGCTATCACCTTGTGGCAAGGGCATTACAGTCAAGCACAAGCAGGAAGTCAGTGGTGATAAATACTGTAATTAAGCTTTTAATGTCATTACGCATGTATGAGGCTAATAGATTTGGATCGATAAAGCGTATCATATCCGTTGACCAAACAGATGATTCAGGTTTACCAGAAGATGGCAGATATTTCATCTTATTTTAAGAACACAAAGTCTTTTTAAGTTAGCAATAAAACCAATCCCCCCCAAAAAATATATAACATGTTTTACATTTACATTTTCCTGAGATTTTGTGCAACTCCAAGGTATAGCAGTAACCACAACATAACTATGGTTTAAAAGCTGTTTCTTGTGAGAGGGGAGTGCCTCTGCACCCAATAGCTCTCTCCACTCGTTTATGAAAAGCTTTGAGAAAGCATAAAATATTTATTTGATATGTCCCTGCAGTTTTATTTTACGGTTGAAAACATAAATCACAAATTATTAGAGTGTTTGAGATAACACAGTATCCCTTGATAATAGCATCAGTTTACCTGCGACAGCGTAATGCAGATGTGATGAAATGAATGAACAGTTACATTTTGGCCTCAAAATTCAATTTAGATAAAAGAGTGTGGAGAGCCTCTAATGTCAGTCATTTGGCAGCGCTTACCATCATGGCCATTATTTGCAGCTTTTGGCTCACAGTGAGCTGATAACTGCATGTTATGAGTGAGTAGGGACAAGAAACATCAGGATGCACCAGGTTCTTTATTGTAAAGTCATTCAATGATGAATGAAAAATTGAAAAGTGCCATATTTTTTTTTTTTGCATGAACTTGGAGAAATATGACACTGCTTATTCTCTTTCACAAACAATCAAATGTTGACAGAGTGAGCAAGGAGCAAATTCTGTTCAACAGATGCTTCAGAACAGCAGGTCAAAGGTCACACGTTATACAGAGCCTACAGTCCTTGATGCGTCCTTCCTGGGTTCAATTCCCAGCCTTCATGTCTTTCTTTCTTCTCTCTCTGCCCATTTCCATTTCCTGTCTGATAACTGTGAATAAAGGCCACTGGTGCCAAAAAAAGAACAGAAAGTTAAAATTCTGCATCAAGGCAAGTTCTGCAAGACCAAGGTCCTGTCGACCAAGGTCCTCTCTGATAACAGACTCTTTTCAGGAAGCATTTTTCCACCTTTCTTTCACATGCAAGCAGAATCTTTTAGAAACACTTTAAACCATGATAATGTTTTTCTCAATTGTTTTTTTTTTGGGGGGGGTGTTTTCTGTTGGCTGTCTCTTTAACAACCACAGGCTACTGTAGTATTTGAAGAAATGTGCAATGAAATTGTGTTAAAGCCTGGAGATTTGGAACAAACTGATTAAAGAGGGGATTGAGGTAGTTTTAAGCCACTTACAGCTTCCTCCAGATCCACACTGTCGCGCTGAAAACTCCTGTTGCAAAACCAGAAACACGTTTTAAAATTTCCTGCTGGTAGAACAGGAACTCAGACAGAATGGAAATTTAAATAATACCTCTTAAAAAATAATAAAACTTATTCTTAAATCTTATTATTGTTATTTTGCAGTTACATAATTTTACCTTGAATGAATATGCATGTGTAATTTACATTTAACTTGCATCTGCTACATGTGGGGTCGGGCAGACTTGGACAGGCCGAGTAACGAGCGACTAAATTAAATAATGACAAACACCAGTTCCATCTTAACATTCAGGTTCACCAATTATTTTGCATTATTGTTTCTTGTTGCATTTTCTGGTCACAGTAATTGTCCAAATGAATTAGTTTCTCCTGCTGTTTTTGGATTCACAAAAAGAACTACCCTCTGTTCAGTAGATACAGACACACACACACGCACATGCACGCACGCAATCAGCCTGAACACATGAACTCTTCCTATCTTTTTGCTTTAAATACCTGCATTCATCACTCTTCTTCACTCACTGTATTTCCGGCAAGATAGTAATATATGTTTCTCTTTTTCATGGCACCAATTACACCAGCCAGTCGACTGTTTCCTCATGCTACAGCATATCTAATGTTAATTTGTGTGTTCTATTCTCAGTCTGCAAATAATGACTCGTTCTCTCTGTTTTACTGGAGCCGCTTCTTCTATCTTCACGGTTGTATTGTATGGAAATATACCGTTTCCTTCATCATTTTGCTATGGCTTCACTTTCTTTCAAAATCTCATTTTAATATTAATGTTTTATCCATTGACAGGTGTCAAACTATCTGCTTTCTCATTGCATAGCATCCAGACACAATATAAGCAGTTTTCATTTATTTATTTTGAGGAAGACTGTCTGTTTTCCAGGATAGCACAAAGTTGTCCCATGTTACTTGACAAGTAGAGCAAAAAAAATAATAATAATAATTAGAAGTCCAGAAGAAATAATCAACTTCTGGACAGATTTAATCAGTAGAAATTATCTAAAGTATTAGTTTTAAAGTCTCTGCTACTATGCAGTAGTCCAAATGAATAGTGAAATACATATTGATTGTGCTTTGAATTGTGCTGTTTTACACCTCGAACTGTTTTCCACTTCTTTAGATCCACAGCTCCTCAGAGGAAATTGTTCCCAGTCTGTTGGTTTACACACAGAGTTTCATGCCTGCATTGAGGTTTGTGGAGGAATTACACATCCGCACCTGGAAGAGGAAAATAAAAACCAAAGATATTAAATGGAATAAAAAGAAACCTCAGCTCTCAATAAACTTGTTTTTAATTTTGTGTTGTGAAAATGAATAATTCACATATGACTCAAAATCATTTCAATAAACAAGCATTTTAATGGATATGCCACACACAATATATACAGAAACAAATGTATATATTGTGTATGTGACTTAATAGCCAATTAAGTCACAGATACCTTCTACAAATCTGCAGATTAGTAAAACTGCAAAAGCAAGATATTTTTTTTGTTATGGACAGCATCACCATGGATAATTTCCTCTTTAAATACCCAGCAAACTTCCTTCTGTGAATTCAAGCCCTTGTGTGACACTATTGTGATTAACCTTTCCTTTACTTATAAATATTTTAAACTACCTTGCATTATTATTTTTTAATGTGGAGATATGATGACAGTCCTTGTTGTTTAATGGCCTAGAAGCAACATATGACTTTTGTTATAGCTACAATTTTAGAAAAACATAATCAAGCACAGAAGGATCAGTAATGAAAACTTGAATAGCTAAAAGTCTTTGTTGATTTAAAAAAACAAAAAAATTATTCTTAACCTTGAAAAAAGTTGCCAGAAATAAATTCTTTAGTCAAATGTTACCCACCCATGACTTAATTTTTCTGTGTAGTGTAATACAAACATGTTGGGAAATCTGAGACATTTTTTAATGGGAATGTGTCTGCCTTAATGAGATGATCATTTATTCATTCAGTTGTTTGATTCAACTTTTTTTTTTCCTCTAAACCTTTGTTGTTCATGCCAAGCTGTTCTACCCGTAATGCATGACTCAGACTGCGATAAATTTATATGCAGAGGTGTTTAGTTTTCTGTGGGTGTCTGCCTTTCTCTTTTTCATACTGGACTCTGATTCTGGTACCAGGAGCAGTCTGATACACAGGAGGATTCTTCTTTTCTTTTTATTGATTCAAGCATAAGAGTGAAAGAAAGAGTTAGAGACCTTTTGCAACCAAAGACAAAAACAACGCGTGGATAGACAGTAAAAGCAGACACACACATACACATATACACTCTCAGCGAGTTTATGTGAGCTACATTTTTATGAGATGTTTTAGGATTCAGTCAGGAGTACTTAGTGTGTGAGTATTGAACCATTTATGTTGTAGAGATAAAACCACGCTTTACATACAACACTACTGCGGGAAATTATCTGTTATCTGCAGGCAAACTGTTACTGTTGTCAGAATCAATGCATTTTATAGAACTGACTTCATGTCCACAATAAGCTACATGGATCTTATGTACGTTACACTGTAAAACCACTTGATTTATGTTTCCCACCAAAAGAGGTGGAGGCCAAATGTTTTTTTTTTCTGTTACCTCCTGATTTTGAGTAAAAACAAGAACATTTCCTCTGAAGTCTTCTAGACGTTCTGAAGTTTGTGTGTACAAAACCAGAGTGAGACAAAGCAAATCTGTGTTCCTACAGTTTCCTGAACAACGACCCAGAACGAAGGGCGAAACGATTTGAGGTGGTTTAAAGTGAAAACTGGTTGCCAAGCTGTTGTTTCTGTATTTCTTTTCTTTTAAACTTGCCCGCACTGCGTTTGCAAATGTAAGGGTTTGCTAAAGTGAAACAACATGAGCTTGTTCAGACTCTCTTCAACAATTCAGCTCTTCTGGCTTTGCTCTGTTAGAAGAGCATGCAGGCTTGTCCAGCTCCTAAGTAGCTCTTAATCTCATATTCCTCAGAGGTTTCCATTTTAGCCTAATTCAGCTCATAAATATCAAATCTTTAAACACCCAACTGAATGGAAACCAACAGTAAATAAATGAAAATAGGCTAAAGTCCCGATAGCAAGCACATAAATGTCTCTGCTTTTTTTGTACTATACTTGCTGTCCTTCTAGCCCTCTGTCATCCTTCACATAATGGATTCATCTGAGTCTCTGTGAGACTGCATGTGATTGGTTGCATGGTGGGCTCATCAAAGTAATATCTTGTCCCCACCTGCAGATATTCTTAGCAGGAACTGAGCAGAAGTGTCAGAAGATTTGGCTTTCTTCAGTGGGAGTCCACCCTTCCCATTTACAACAAAGAGCTGGCTCTTAGACCCAGCTTGTTCACTACTCACTATTTCACATAAAATTCAAGAGCAGCTTTCTGTAGATCCGGTCTTTGGTTGGAGCTTAGACGTTGTCTTTTTTTATTTAATCATATTCACATTAAGGATTTCACATTAGCCTTGTCACATTAACCTTCCAAACATGTTTTCTATCAACAACCACCAGAGACAGGAAATGATTTTAAAGCCAGTCATTATGCAAAACCTTAATCCTTAACCTACGTAAAGCTGGAGAAAGAGCAGAATATTTTACACATTTCGTGGATTCAAAAAATATGTCCCCACTGAACCCCTCAGTTGAGGCTTTAAATCTGTTTTTGTATGTTTTAGGTCTGACTTCATTCTGAAATGTCTGTGTTCACTGGCGACCTAGATACACAGTCAAGCTGAAAATGTGAATAGTGCACTAATTTCAAACTTTACAGAAAATGTTTGCATTTCTTGTGGACAATTAAAGACTCACAAACGG
Source organism: Poeciliopsis prolifica (assembly GCF_027474105.1). Classification (NCBI taxonomy): domain Eukaryota; kingdom Metazoa; phylum Chordata; class Actinopteri; order Cyprinodontiformes; family Poeciliidae; genus Poeciliopsis; species Poeciliopsis prolifica. The sequence goes on along the minus strand of NW_026562416.1, from coordinate 5,399,044 downwards.
CTGACTTTCACATGTTACAGTTGAGAAAACTCTCTGCCATGATTGTTTGATAGACATAAACATGAACCACCACTCAAGTCTTTTAAAAAATGCTTTGCTATTATGATTACATTCAGTTCATAAATATACTACAGTGTCTTACACAGGTGGGATTCGATGATAGAATTTGAAATTAAAAAGCTTAAATTTTATTTGTTTTGGGGTTTTTTGCAACCCCCAAAAAACATAATCTATCATGTTTTTCTTAAGAGACAGATAAACTGCATGACTGAAGCAAGTTACATTTTTGCTTGTTGAAGATACTTTGACCTTATCTCAGGTCCTAATAATGTTACATACATTCACTAAGGGGCATTTTCAAACTTCTGCACTTAAACTAAGTAAACTAAGACTTTCTTTTCCTAGGATAATAATTTTCTTCATTAATGATTTAACATATAAATTATATAAATCAGCTGGGTCTGATTTATATAATAAAACTACAGAGCAAGTTGCATGAAGTGTTATATTATGGGGACAATAGAAAGTAATTAAATGTGGAAAGGATGCTGTGCATTGGCTTTACATTGCATGAAGGATTAAAAACACATTAGCAAAATAGATATTTTATGTCATGTCTTTGTTACACCAACATTAACACTGAATAAGGATTTTTATTGCTATCAAATTTTCTGTAACTTGATGTAATAAAAGCAGTAATGGACAAATGTATGTTATTCGTGTAAATACATGGCCATTTATGGAACACCACCAAAAAGGAGTTTCAAAACACATTTTCTTAACTTTTGATTTAGTGGTTGGTTCCACAAAACCAACCAGTTAATTTATATGCACAATTAACTCAAAAAACAATTTGAAATGTGAAAATCAAAAGCTTAACTGAGTAAAATTTGCATTTTAGTGTTTTAAGAAGGCAACATAAGGACTCTAAAGTGTCTTTATGAAGGAGGAAAATGGTCCTGCAGATTCAAATTTGACACTGAAAGTTTACAATGATTCACGTTTTGTGCAAAGTACAGAATTTCATGAACATCATTTGGAAAACCCAAATATTCAGAAAAACACGACAAAACACATTTCTTCTGTAAATGAGAATTTCTCCTTGTAGAATTTCCCCCTATTTATTCAATAATCACCCTCCTGCTAATGTTAAACTCTCTGTTTCAAAAAGCTGTGTGAAAAGCATCTGTATTCTTTTGTCTGATATAAATATCATAGAAATTCTCTGTTTGACTTCAGCTGTCAGGTGGAGTGTCATATCTGCAGATATGGAGGTTTATGAGTTTCTCTGAAATGGGTGATAATCCACCAATGTGTGCCTCAAATTCACCAGATAAAAATGACAAAGTGATTCAACAAAGGTTGTTTTTCACATTTCCTGAAATTTTGACATGTGTCAGATGAAATCTGAAATGTGACATTTTGTTAAGCTCTTCACAGGCTTTGTGAACAATTCAAAACTACAAAGTTACGTATCCCCCCAAAAAGTGACAAACGAACCATTGCAGTAGAGCTACAGTTGAAGAGGAAAAAGTGTGTTATGTAGAAGAAAACATATTTTGTTTTTATGTATTTCTGTGAAATTTTTGAAAAGAACATCAGACTTGTAGGAAAACAGAGATGACTTGAAGGGGGAAGGTCCAAAGCTACACAGATTTTCTGCCCATAGGTAGGAGATAATAAGCTGACACAGTTTTAACAAAACAAATTTAAAACAAAATAGCTCCTATTGAAGGTTAAATAGTTTCAGGAAGTGAAGCTGAGGATGAATAGTGTGATTCTTGGCCCATTTTGAGGATCAAGCCAAGTTTTGGTTTAATTAGTACTTCTCATTCCAGGGTTTTCTTCTTCTGCGTCTTTGCAGTTCCAGATTCAAGAGTGAAACATGTCTCATATGCAGTCATGTTACATCCAAGCTTCATGTTTTTCAGTGTGAGGACATGAAACACGAACTGCTAATTCTTGAACCCTTCAACTTTATCATACAGTTCAAGCTGAGGAGAATAAAATAAATCAAAGTATAGTGCAGTATATGCCCAACTCAACTTCAACACAGAAATAAGTCTATTATAATATGTCCATATCTTTTTTTGACACATTGCTTGTATGTGTTTGACGAAATTATATTTTTAGATCTAATCCATTCAATTACTGATTTCTCTGTGAAAAGATACAAAACATCTGGCAGTGTGTTCATTTATACCAGTTTGAAACCCGACACATGTTGAGTTGCCTGATTGTGTCTCGCTGGGTGAGAGAAGGGTCACCACTCTTCTAACTGCTGTTAATTAAAGCAGCATTGTGCTAAAAATATATTTTACATTCAGATGTAGCAGTTATCCTCTTTCTCTGGGATAATCTGAACTGTACTTCTACTTTTGTGAAACTGTTTCTCATGGACAAACTTGCAAAGTGGCAGCTGTTTGTCAACCATGTTTTCATAAAACATCATTATTTTTTTACATGGATGCACTAGGCTGACTCATGCCTTGAATCATCACAAAATAAAAAAAGTAAAAACTTTTAGAAACAATGGAAAATATAACAAAGATATAAAAATATCCAGGCTCGTTTCTAGTTTACTCATCAGTCAGCATCTGAGATGGAACATCATTTAGGCCCTTTTACCTTAATTAAATCAAATGCTGTGTTTTGTCTTCACACATGTGATGTGAAATTCATTTAAGATGAAATGTTTAAAAGTCATACCTCCTATATTTGCATTTTTAATCATTCTTCTGTCTTTTATTTCAGTGACATATTAACTAATTTCTTGTGTCAAATAACAACCAGACATTTTTTCTTTGACTTCAGTATTTTGGAAATGTGAGCCAGTAACTTTGAAGTTGTTAGTTACGCAAACAGAAGGCAGCAATTTGTTTTCCTGAAGTTGACAGTCAGCAGGACAAAAATTGCAAGACTGTAAAAGCTTGTTTTTGTTTTACAAATCATCCAAATTGCAGTCAAAGCGTGAGGGTCAAAGGGCATTTATTCCATACTTGACTCCACTTGTCAGAAAAGCCCTGTAAAATTTGATCGACTTTCATGCAAAAACTTTATAGAGGTTTTAACAATTTTATCAAAAATGAACATACAGTATGTGGGGTCAAATAGGTAGCTGTCAAGAAGCATTGTATATTTTTATAACAGAGCAACTCATGGGAATTTAAGACTCCCTGTGATGAATCAGATCTATCTCGATGCTCAAAGCAGCAGAAAATGACACTACGAGTCACTGTTGTGTTCTGAGCAACAAGAGAAACTATGGTTATATTTAACCATGTAAACAAGCTGAAATTAGTTTCATATATTGGAGATATACTGATTCATCTAAGTCTCAGTCAAAGTTGTCTGAAAGTTTTTCTTCATTCTCAACTGCCTTAGTGCTTCAAAACTAACTGTTCAGCAAAACCAGTCCATATAAAGATGAAGCAGCTGTTGATTTATTGTGTTCTTCTTCTTCATATTTATCCTTCAACGTCTTTCGTATATTTAAAAAAAACTGTTTTTATCAAACAAAATTAACTTCTCATCATCACTTTGCTGAGTATTAACACTCACTCTGAAAATTAGCACAACTGATTTTTCAAATTTGGGGGTTAAATGAAAACAAACAGAAAGTAACCACAAGATTAGCCAGGGATGTAAAAATTGTTTGGTGAAGATAAACAGGGATAACAATGACAAGCCAGGCAAGTCAAACTTATAAAAATGTCAGGATTCACTTAGCATTTTATTTAAGTAATAATCTCACTTAAAATATCAGACTCTTTCCCTTTCAGTGACTATTTAAAGATGATAATTTTTTTTTAAAGGAAGTGTTACTTTTTAAAAATCCTAAGAAATAACATGCTGCACTTTTCAGTTATTACAGGGATTGTTTATTGTGTAAGAAATTCCCACCTGGGTTATTGCTGCCTGCCAGTCTCTCGAAAAGAACTGAGAATGTTAATGACATCTTTATTGCACTGTTTTTTTCAGAATTGGATAGATTTTCTTTTGGCAGTAAATAAGTCAATATTAACTAACAAGGATTCCAATGACCTTTATGCAGAATGTCACTGTCAATTTAATTTAATGTAGTGTAATTTAACCTTTACAATATTAACAACTACCCGTTAAAAATGCCAGCCCTTCCAAATATGCAAATTTGATCGTCTTTCTTTCCACAATTCAACATTATACACTGCTTTTCAGAAGTAATACTGTGTGTAGCTCTGTTGATTCTTTTTTTTTTCAAACCAGTGTTACTGTAGCATCTGTGGCTCAGTGAGGATGAGCACTGACAGGAATCTGCTGGGGGTTAAATAGTTTCTCTTCCAAGTGTCGCCTCCTCTCAGCCTCAGCTTTTTGCAGCAGAGCGACCAGCGACGGCCTTGTCTGCCTTCCTGCCTCCGCTGTCACAGGAACGGCTGCGTGCTCAGTGCATGTTTTAACCACCGGCCTCATCTCCTCAACCGCCCATCCTGCCGTGATTCACTCGCTTCAATTGGCACGGGAATTATAAAAGTAGTTTCATTACTGATATATGTCTGGTTCTGATCTCCTCCTATTACAAAAATGTGCATTGTTATGAAGAAACAGGCAGGATTTAGGCAAGACATGAACAGAATTAGACTGTAATTTTTGGGTAATTTGAACATCATAAAATCAAACAATAAGTCATTGATGGGTGAGGAGCTGGATGTCTGACCTCCTGTTTGACTCAGGACTCTCTGATTAATCTAATTATTCATGTGAAAAAGGTTGATTGGATTTGCTGTATTCTGGTTCAGGGCCCTCAGAGGTTTCGCATAGTTCATGTTTAAAAGGGAAATTTTCAGTCACTTTGATTGAATTCACTTTAATTGTCTCATATTCAGAGTATGTAATGACCTTTTTAATCACAGGAGTCAGTCAGACTGAGAAACACTGAAAGCAATTCTCGGATTTGCTTCCCATGCAGTTGCATCCTATCTTTAGAGCGTGGTGTGAGGCAGGTTGGTTGCATGCTTACTGAGACTGGTTTCATGGGTCATTTTTAGTTTCAAAAAAATGTGGCACTGTGATACAGTTATTATGGAAAAGCAGCTAATCATTTGCCCTCCAATCTGTTATGTACAAATAAATTATATTTTTTATCACAGATTAAAGAACATCTAAGCAATTTTCTTAAATTAGATTCCTTTTTTTTTTTCAATGCTCAACAAATAACTGCTAATAAGAAATAAAAGGAGTAATGCTGCTTTTAGTAGCTCCAAATCACTTGCCCCTGGGTTGTTATGTGGTTTGCATTGTTAGTGATCAAACTTAATTTGTGAATTAACTTTGTGGCTGTTAAATGTTGGCTAAATTACATAAAGTGTTGTATATTGTGTTTTTTGTTTGGTTTAAAAACATGGAAGTTTAGCTGGAAGGATGCACAATAATTTCTTCTCTTTGCAAGCTTGGTAAAATATATATATTTTCCTTTGCCTTGTGCATAGATTTCTCTAAATCAGATTGTATATTTATTCACCAAGTCTTTTTGTATTCATTTATTTTGTCTAAAATAATTTGTCTGCTTTCTCTGTTCTTTCAAGATGATTTTGTCACTCAGCGATGCAGACAGTATTCCCTCTGGATTGTCTAAGAGCGTCTCAACCATATCATCCATCCGATAACTCTGCTCCACCCCCAGCAATGTAAACACTCTGTGGGTGATTCTCCCCCTCTCTCCTTTCATCTGGAACTGCATTATTTTTACAACATGATGTCAGTTTGCATCCAACTTGCCAAAGTTGCGATATTTTCTGACATTTCATGTCACATATTTGTTTTGCATTTCAATACTCTGGCATTGCCTTTTTAGAATATGAAACTGTATTGTACATAATTTGATACATAAGCCTGCATTGTACCCAAGTTTCGGCATTTAATGACTGAACTTATCCACTGATGAACTGTCCATAGCATCACAACAAAGATTGTTTTGTTGTGATGTCACAACAAAACAATTTTACAGTTGCTATGCAGTGGCAAACTGCATATTTTATCTCCTCCATCCAGTACACACTCTGTACAACTTGTGGTTAATCATGGGGAACACATACATGACAGGATTTGAATGTACTAAATGCTTTCTGTTTTTTTATGCCTTAAAATAATATAAAACCAACATGCAGGGGAAGATAAGCAACACTGTAGCAGCAGCTTAGTAATCTTCTCCTGTCAGACTAAATTTGTTGTTGCGCCTGTTTCATCAATGTGACCCCAATGTTTACACTTCTTATTTCTTTTGTTTTACCATAAATAAATTACAGACACCAGCAACAAAATTTATTAAAAAAACTTAAGGTTTGGTGGAAGACAAAAGTTCTTGTCTTCTACATGTCTTGGGCCTTCAGTATTGTTTATGATGGACAAAACAAGTAGACTACAAGTTGTCAGTGCTTCTTCAAATGTCTCTAATAACTGTGCCTCTGAAAGCCTGGGAGGCTTTTATTTCTCTTGACAGAAATCACATTTATCATTTTGGAATAGTGTTTCCCGTGTTGCCTGAAAAACTTTGGATGCTGACATAATTTATGTACAAGGTCCAGCATCCCTCCATCTTTTGTGTTGGCTTAAACGTATGTAGGATTGTTGGGTGAGAATGGAGGCGATCCCAGTTAAAACACCAAGTAGAACAACTAACCACACAAACACCAAAAGACAATTTGGCATTTAATTAACTGAACATTCATTTTTTTGAGCTACGAAACTAATTTTGAATACCAAAGAAAAGCCAACATTTTCATGGGGAGATTAAATAGAAATGCCCAAGATTTGAATCTGAAATGTCCTTGTGCTCCTGGGATGGTACAAAGCCTAACAACAAGATATATTTGATAATTGTTCCCACATGTATACAACAATGATAAAGTCATGAGCAGAAGCTTAGGTTAAACGTTAATTGTAGCAAACAGTGATGCTGAACATTTTTGATGGAAAGGCTCCACCTGAGGGAATAAGGTAGGAGGGCTGCAGTCTTTCTTAACAGATCTAAACAGGCTTCATGATGATCTACCAAACAGTGACCATTAATGAGGGCTGGCTCAACCTTATATGCCCCAAGTGGCAATCAGGTGGAATAGAAGCCACCTGGGGACATTAAGACCCCAATCTTTCCCTCAGGAATCCTCACTGATGCAGCGTCTTGAATCAGGGAATGTCCGCCTGTTGGAGTACAGATAGAGAAAAGTCTATGGGAAGTAAAAAGAAAGATTTAAAAACTACATTTGCAAAATACTTTAGAAAGAAATAATCAGGTTTTTTTCTCAATGTGTTCTCATAATACTGCCAAACACATAACCAGTGTAGCACTTTTCCTTTCAAGGACATACAAAACCAAGGCTGTGATGAACTTGCTGTGATGAAATCTGATTCAGAGTGATCAAAGAAGGATCTGATGTGATCCGACTGACAAAACATAGAGAGGTAATGTTATTCTCCACTTCAACACATACATATTAATGGATTTGAGACAAAAGCATTTTTCTGAAACCCAGTTCTACAATCATGCTGACATCAGACCAGATCCAATCAAACTAAATAATTATAATTTAGACTAACATTACATGGAATGTTAATAATATCATTTTCTATCATTTAAATTTATATTTAGTATTTCAATAATTTATTTAAATGCAATCCTTGATTGCAAAACATATGTATGAAATGGATAAAATATATGATATATGTTGATATTCAAAACCAAAATAAAATGGTATTGGTATTAGGAAGTTATTCTGTTGATGTGCATGAACCCAAATGTGAACTGTGGGGGTTTCTTTTGGTGGGACCTACTGGTTTAAAAAATAAACCAGTACAACAAAAGACCACAATAGCTGATATGTGCTTTTATGTTAAAATTCTTCTTCAGGTGAATGTGAGGCTAGGCTCATCGCTGTTACATTTAATTGACTGTCTGAAAATTGACCCAAAAAGATGTCAAAGACATATCCGGCTGTACTGTAGAGTACTTCTGCTTGTTATCATCCTTATTGCAGCACAAATATAAGTGCAGAAAGCTCAAGAGGCCCTCTGTCACTGCCTTTCAAGTGTTTTACAATAGTCATCTGGCACAATGGGATCAGTGCAACACCATTTGGCCTTGGCAGCATGTCCCCCACAGTAAAACCAAATGCCTACACATATTAAAAGAAGACACTGACTCAACACTTTAGATGACAGTGTTATATTACAAATCTTCCTGGGTGTTGGACAGATATCAAATGTACTATGTCACTCATTTCAGTTGATAAACTGTCCATAGTATAGATTGCACCAAGAATAATTTTTGCATAATGTTTTCCTTCACTACTCTCTTTTAAAGATATTTTTCAAATTTTTTCTGATCCTCTTGAGACAATCACTTTTTCACAAAGGACCATTTTTTGACCCCAGGATTTTTTTTCTCTCTTAATAATAAACACCTTTTAAAAACTGCATTTTGTGCTTACTCATGCTGCCTTTGACTCACATTTAAATTGGTTTCATGTTCTGAAATTCTGAAGTGTGACAAGCAGGCAAAACAATAGGAACTCCAGAAGCAGGCAAACACTAATTTCACTTGTCTGGGAGTTACGGAGAAAAACCTTTGGATTTATATCTTGAAAATGCTACCTATGACCAAAGCCTCGGCCCAACTATGGATTCCTGCTTTCCTGATTCATATTATTTTGTAGATCATTGCCTGGGGAGAACAGAATGATAGAGTAGCTCATTATAGGTGGTTAATGTGCAGCATAAAATAGATGGCTTTAATGACAACAGAGACTTCACAAACAACTGGCTTTGAGTTTTCTTGTATAATAAACAAAGGTCAGTTGTTTGTGATCAAAATGTCAGAAAGAAGAGTTAACTGGTTTCTCTTTTTGGTTTAAAAAAGCTAAAAATAAAAGAACTTCTACATAAGTTTTACTTTAACATAAAACTGCTTTTTTAAGATAAGTATTGCCTAGTTTTCAGATCTGGGATTTTGTAACAGTTTTCATTTCCAGCGATGTCCAGGCTTTCCGCATAAGTATCATAAACAGGGTAAACTCCACTTGTCAGCTGAACATGGCTGTTTTTCACCAACTTCTACTTGAAGACAAGACAGTTGCGCCTGTGCAGCTTTAAAGTATATTCTAGAGGATTTAAAGCAAAGCTGTATCATTGTTTAAACAGAGACGTTCTGGAGCTAGTTTTTTACTGAGTCCACGTTCCCACTTTGCATGAATTTTCTGCACAACTTCATGCCACTGGAACAGAAATAGCTGTCTCATATGTAACCAAAAGCTTATTAACAGATTAAATATGCATAAAAAATTAAAACTTTAATCTATACCTTGAACGAAATGAACAATGTTTGATAACAACATGCAGAGTCCAAAAAAAACAAACATATATTAAGTAGTTTATAATTAATTTAGACGCATAACTAAGACAGAAACCAGCAAGTTGACATTTCATTGCACTTACAGACATACAGACACAAACATGCACTCACAACGTTTTCAACAGGGAGAATAGAATAAGAAGGTTATCATCTCAGCTGTATGTAGCCATAAAATTGGATGAATCTTTACGGCTGTGTTATCCCATCAAATAGTCCTCTTGTTCTATTTTCATCCTATAATCAGCACTGCAGCTATTATAGTTTTGGCAGTTCAGTCATTCAATGCCCCTCTTCAAATTGTTTCACGGATGGAAGCCAGTGAGGAAACACCTCTGAACTCTTATATTTTAGGGTTCTTTTTATGTTGCAATTGAGACCAAGGGATGCATGTGACAGTAACCTTTAAAAGTGGATAGTGAAAATTTTTTCTCAGTATCTTGAATAATTTCACAGAATTTTGCAAGGCTCAATTTTGTCCTAAATTACAGAGTTTTTATCAGACAACGTGGAAGTACACATTTGTCAAAAGATGCACAAGTAAAACAACAGTTGTTTATTATGAATGCAAAAACAACAAACAAATCAATGTGTGCATGAATGCTGAATCCCAAGCAGAGGGCCTTGATGGGTCTGCAGAACAGCTTTTTAACAAATGCTATTCCTACTCACTCTGCTAACTCAGCATTTTTTACAGCTTTTTGTGTATTCACAGGAAGGTTTTATCATTGTTCATCAGCATAGAATTATGCTATTTAATTTTTGTGGTTGAAATAAGGCTCTTTTTAAAATTTTAAATGTTTTGGTTTTAGATTTAATATGCTAACTCAATACAATATTAAGATTATGTCATCTATACTGTTTTCCATTACAGACTAATTTGGGATTGAAAAAACAGAAAATAATGTTAACACTGTGAGATGCAGATTTTAGGAGGTATTGTAGTATTTAGCTGTGGAAATGTGTGCAAAAATAATTACTAAGTAGTTTACTGTCACTTTTAATCATACAACTGGATACAATCATGTGAGATACCAACAAATGAAGTTACTCAATCCACGCATGTAGTCAGTGATATCACAACATATAGAGTTTGTGTTCTGCATGTCGCTCTACACTATGCAGGCTGTTGTTTGAGTGATTCAGCTGCGCTGATGACCAGCTGCCTGCTGAGAGCTTCTCTAAGAAGATGCTACAAGCTGGTCTCTGGCTTGACTGCCCTCTGCCTACTCCAATCATTTTGTTTTTCTAATTCTCCATCTACTGGCTCTGGGTGCATCTGTGATTTAATCTGAGCCATTTTGTCTGGGTGGTTGTTTAAATTAAATGACCTGGCTTGCTATTTGCTGCTTAATAGTGTTAAATGAAGCAGAGTCCATTTTCCTCTAATGTTTTGAGCTAACTAAATGCCAGTCATGTCTTGTAAAAGTAATAGCAATGCTTATTTTGTTACTAAGTATGGACTCTGACTCTGACCATATATATGAATGAATGAATGAATTAATGAATGAATGAATGAATGAATGAATGAATGAATGAATTAGAGCTGGTGAACCCCTGGTCTTACCACTTGCAAGCTTTATTGCATTATTATTGCAATAATAATCAACAATAAAGTCAAAAGACTTGACATTCTTGTCAAGTTTAAATATAAACTTAGACAATGTCTCCCCAATAAGCTTTATTGTGTATATTTTCCACAACTCAGTGTTAAAGTAACAAAAAGAGGTAAAATGCATTTAATAAATATGTTTCGTTAAAATGAACTAGCCACCATTTCACTTCAACATAGACCTGCATGTATAGACCAGGAAGGAGGATGGGGCTGGTACTCTATTTTGTAATGTATTCAGGAGAGCATTTCCACTGCAAGCTGAACTTTCGGTGTGCAGGCGAAGTTGACACAAACAATACCACAGCTGGATACATCCCCAGCTCTTGGAGATGTGTCTGATCTACTGTGTCCTCGCGTCCCTGGAGTTTCTCACCGAATGGGACCGCATGGTGCCCTTCCTCCTTTGGTCCTGAGTTCTGGTTGCTGTGGGGAGCTGATGCCTTTAGGGTGTTTCTCCTACACAAAGCAGGGATATTTTGCTGCTTGGGACTTGCCTGTCTGCCTAAGGCTGCTGCAACCTTCAGGGTGTTGCAAGGTTTCTACTCTTCTTACTGACCTAAAAACTTTGCACCTCCAGGTGACAAATTCACACACACACATAATAAATACACATGCTATATCTTTCCATCTTCACAGAGACTTTGCATTGACTTCAATTAATTTTTCATTTATTTTTATTGCTTGACCCTGACCTTTACACTAAATCTAACCATTAGACTCGTTCAATTCAGATAAATAAAATTTCAAATAAATTTTCCCCTTTTGCTTCAAATTTTAAATGAAGATTGTCATTGAGAATTTCATGCAATCCTGAAATCAGTTACACTCTTCACTTAGTGAGACATCACATTGATAGCAATCTGTTAGGCTGTCTGGTCTCAAGTCAGCTGCCCTCCATTGCCATCCGTGTTTCCGCTGCAGGAAGACAGTCAGTCCTGGCTCATTTAGAAAACCTCAACCTAACAAGGCAGAGTAATGATCCACCGTTACAAGGGTGTGCGGGATTTCATTTTCAGATACTTTGAATTTCTGTGCAGCATTGAGCATTGACAAAGGACCAACATTAACAGAGATTAATAGAATGATAATTTGCCATTAACAGCTTGAACCCGTGCACCAGCTGGCCTGGAGGAGCACCAAATAGCCGCCTCCGGCTGGGCAATGCACAACAAACTGTTGCGGACTGAAAAGAAAGCAGCCAAGCGATGCTTGATCATTTGGCATGGGGCTTAATTTATTCCACCACAAACACAAACACTTAGTATGTTGTCATTCAGAACAGCTTTCATTTTCAGCCCACCTCCCACCTCGTCTGAATTACAGGCAGAATTACAGCTCATTATTAACATGCTGCCAACTTTGCATGTTAATGTTAAGAGAAGTGCCAGTGTTCAACAGTTTGAAATGCTTATGCTTTTATCTTACCTATGTTTTGCTTCACTTCTTAAAACTTGGTCAAAGATTACAACTATATGTCTACTGTCTAATTACGTTTACATTTATTTCACCTATGTTAAAAGTAATAATTCATTCATTCATTCAGTAATCCAGCTGACTGAAATCAGACTTGCAGATGTAGTTATGATAATCTGAATTATTTACATTCGCAAAACCAATGTTTCTTGTTGAAATGGAGAAAATAACATTGCAGATAAGTGTTAAACACATTGCAGCTTCATCCATAGCATTGGATAATTCAATCTGACACAGTGACTGTTATTCCGACAATAATACTGCATGCCGGGAATGTGGATTTTGACAAAAAATAAAATGGAACAACTTGAGCCTTTTCAAAATAAATCTTTTGTTATTTGTTCATTTTAGATTAATTACATGGGGCTCACTGCCCTCTAAAGGGATCATTTCTTGTTCTCATGTATAGCAGGACGCAGGATGCATGGATTTTGAGGAGACATCCAGTTACGTGCTGGTTAGACGCAAACATGGTAGAGAGCTAGCAGTGGGTAGAAGCACACAGTTTGCAGTAGAAAACCTGGATTTGGAAAGAAATCAGTGTTTTATAGGGGCTGGAGAAGTAGGAGGGCAAAGAGAAAAGAAAAGCAGCAATTATTAGCACTTGACGAGGGGGAAGTTTGGCAACCTTAGAAAATCAGGTCTTGACATGGACTGAAACAGAATACCTGAGCACAGAAGAGGTGGCTTTTAAAGTCAAACCTGTTGTAACCTGACTACTACCTGACAACATGTTGCATTAAGGGAGACTCATGAGCTTTTATTCTATGTATGAATCATTGTGTTAGAATTGTGGCCTGAAATTAGCCACTTTTCTATTTAGTGGATCGGCACATTGTTATCTCATAACCTAATATGGCCTGTGAAGCTTGAGTAACTTGTTGCAGCTCAATAAAAATATATTATGAAGCAGTATTAGTGGTTATGGAGTTATTTTTTGGATAAGTTTAGGATTTTGAATATTGTGATGCAGGTTAAGTTTGGGATTTGCAGCAATAAGAAGCAGGTTCAGGTCTTAACCAGGACTATATATGGCAATTCATGTTAAAAACACAAACATCACCTGAGCAGATGAATTTCATGACTGAGCCATAAACCCAAACAGAACGGGTGAGGACTGCCATGACCCTTTGAACTACACAGAAGTTGGTTAAAATGGAGACTCTGGGAGCAGGCTGGTGGAGAAACACTGCTTCAGACAAAGAGTTGCACTCATTTAATTTTTAGTCCTTGTACTAATTGCACATCAACAGAAGCTGATCATCTGACATCAGAAGGGAGGTACTGCTTTACAGCAAAATTGTAGGTATGAAATGCAATTTTGCATTTTTTTAATTCAATTTGATATAATTTAGAAAACAATTCGCTTGTTACTTTAATTATTTGATTACTGTGTTTTATAAAAACTTAATTAAACTAAACTAACTGCAGAATAGCAAATTTCAACTCCACTGGGAGTATGACATCTAAATCAAATCACACTGAGGCTTCCATACTTGAGATTTTTGTGCAATACATACGGTTTTAAGGAGCTTTCTCCACTATCCCACTCACACAGTTACTTATGTTTATCCATCCATCCACTCCATAAGTTTTCTCTTAAAATAACATTTTAATGCCTTCTATTTTGCAGATAAAGGAAATACAAAAATCAATGGACTGAAAAAGAGACAGCCAGGTGGATCTGAGAGGAGCCTGAGTGAGCCTCTCAGCTGCTTTGTGCAACAACAAAAGCCACAACGAGCCCTCTTTACTGGTCCTTGGCCAGCTGTGATCAAATAACTGGAAGTCTGGAGCTCCCATCAATCCACAGCTAATGGTCTGTGGAATGGCCTACAACGACTCTTATCACACGGGAGATGGAACTTGAGGATCTTTGGGCTCATGCCCAGGCAGGAAAAGGTTATTTGGCTCCTATTTGCATCGCAGTGCTCCCACAATCATATGATGGTTATTGAGGGCATAATTTTTCTCCACAACAGGTTCAGAGAGGGAAAAGGAAGATGAGATTGACAGTGAGTCATTCTGCCAGGGGTCTGAATTTATCTTGACTCTGTCTGTTTTATGAAACTTTCAACTTTTTCAAGCTTTGAATGGCCTAGAGATAACATTTACTCTAATGCATTTTAGGTCTGAATTCAACCACAGAAAGTCACCTTAGTGCTGAGACAAATTACGTTTTATAAATGAACTGGAGCTAAATGATACTGAGTGACAAAGCTTAAATAAAAGCAAAAAGAGATCTTACAAGCTGAAAAACATGTCCCAGTGGGACATGAACACCTCACCAGGGAGGCGTCCAGGAGGCATCCTGACCAGATGCCTGAACTGGCTCCTCTCCACTTGAAGGAGCAGTGGCTCTACTCTGAGTCCCTCCCGGTTGACTGAGCTTCTCACCCTATCTCTAAGGGAGAGCCCAGCCACCCTATTTTTGCAGTGTATGTTAATTTTCAAAACTTCCAGTGTTGCTGATTTTCTAAGGGTCTGGATTCTGTTAAAACATACAATAAAAAAAAAAAAAAAAAAAAAAAATTGTTATGGAGCAAAAACTAAAGAAAGACTGCATGTCCATCCCTCTGACTAAATGGAGAAACGCAAAGGTAGCAATTCTGCAGAGCTACAACTTCATCAAGTTGTAGCTGTTTCTTCTTAATTATTATTTTTTCTTTCTTGCTACTTTGCAAATGAAAATTTACAATTATATAAGGTGTGTTTCATTATGTTGTCCCTGTCAGTATATTGTTTATAGTGATAACCAAAGGGCAAATAAAAAGTCTTAACTTATCAATCTGAAAAGAAAGTTATATCGATTGAAAGACAACTTTGTAGCATTCATCCCCTCAAAGCTGTTTATATTTGGAGTTTCTGATGTGTTTTTATTTGTGTAAAGACAAAAACATCCTTGCAAGCATACAAAGCGAGGATCACACTGAGTGACAAAGAATAAGCAGTGTGTGGCTAAACGTGTTTTAAATTGCTTTTAAAAATAAAAAGTGGAGAGCTTTTCTCAACATTTTCAGAAGTAGTTTTCCAGAATATTACATTTTATATTTAAAGTAAGCTTGAGACATATAAAAGTTTCTTTATACTAGTCCAAGTGTTTGTATCACACATTTTTGTGTTTAGATTAGAGATGTGCATAAAATTCGTGTCCAGATAAGTAATATGAGGGGTTGGTAGTAGCACTATATATCATGCTATATTTTTGGCATGAAACTTACAGTAGAAATGAAGAAATAAAATACTAATTTATTGCAACAGTTTGGACTGCGAGAGGAAGCCGGAGAACCCGGAAAGAACCCACAAATAAAGCTATTTTTAGGCACCGTAGTCTATTTTTGTAATGTTCGTAAATGTTTTATTGCCAGATGTTACTGCTATTGTTAAAATGAGATTCTTAATTTCGGGTATGACTACCTGGTCAAATCAAGGTTAAATCAATAAAAACAGGGCTACGTCAAATCTTTCTCTCTGCACAAGAACTGTCACCCGACACACTTTGCAAATTATATTTTCTGTTCCTGGTTTGACTGTTTAACCCTCCAATGGTCTGAGGAGATGGGGCCCATTGGAGCCCGAAAGCTTTAACCCTCATGTGCTTCCCAGCGGGGTCTCACTGACTTTTACAAGGTTTTTCTGTGTGGCTTCTGGAACTGACAGGCTGGTGGGACATCCCTCTGGCTCTCCGCCACTCCTCCGCTGTCTGACTCACATCTGCTCCTCCTGTGTGTCGCGCTAAGACTACAGCAGGGTACTTTATACTCGAACCAGGTCCAGATAATTGCCATTTTTGCACATGCCTTTTTAAGAAGCTCTTCCTCTGCACTCTCTGTTGCTTCCTGCTTGCTTTATATTTTGATGCCAACTGATTATGTCATCAACAAGCATTGCTGCGGTTTGCCGCAGTAGATACTGTGATAGAGATAGAAATCTGTATCACAGACCAAATGTCTACTGCTTCTAACTACCTATTTGGGATATGCTATTTGTGTAAACTAACATTAAATTATGAAAAAAAAATTCCCTCAATGTCACAGTTAATATGCATTGCGGTTCCTGCAACAGTCACAGCGGTAAAGGTCAACCGGACCATAAGGCTCTCAGTGATAAAACATGAATTCTGCTCTTTTGTCTGGGTCCTTACTAATTTCTCTACCTTTTATCTACTAATAAAGGCCTGGAAGAGGTTTGCAAATTGAAAAGTTTATTTACACAATTATGCTTAGTTAAGCAGCACCCTGCAGGGTGTAGATGTGGTTGGGCAGAGGCTGAGCAGGGGACATTACTAGGCACTGTGCAACAACATTATTTTTAATTCTGTATGTGTGTCGAAACATATGCCGGGACAAAGGCTTTCTGCCAGCAATCACAATAAGGATATGAGCAGAAAACAGAAGATCCAAGACACTGTAAGTTTAAAAGACATGGATACATGTTGTGCACCGTACACAACATGTCTCTTTGATATTCAAGAAGATCAAAGAGAGATGCATATATCACAATGACAAGTGGTTAACTGATTAGAAACTAAAGAAGTTCACATTTTTATATGTAGTGGTACCTGGTTGCACATTGCTGAAAAAGATTTAACACAACCTATTTTCATATTTAATAGGGGCTTCTGCCTTACAGAGAAGCCCTCCCCATAACTTTCTCACTCAGCTCCTTCAGACTAGCCAGCAACAATTAGCAAACACCCAGAGGAACTGTACAACTGCTGAAATCATACAAGCTACTTCTTAGTGCTATGCTGATTGAAATGCAGTTAAAGGGTTAATAGAGGAGAGATGTTGATGACTTTCTGAAGGCAAAGTTTCAGAATGAGCAGGAGTTTTTAAGAGGCCCAATTTCAAGCCGTTAAATTACTTAGTTACATTTATTTAAATCATATTTGACTTAAAATATAGCATTTGTATAACAACTTTAGATAACATAGTTTCTTGACTGAGCTACAAAAGGAACCACATAATACTGCCCCTTCAAAAATCAAATGCCAAGCAAATTGTTGGGATCTGCTGCTCCTGCAACACGGCTAGTCCGCAACCAGACGGCATCTGGAGCGTTGTCGGTGTAGCATACTACACAAGTGTGTTTTTTGCGCACCTTCGGGTCACCAGCTTCAACAGGGGAGCAAAAGAGGAGTCGGCTGACAGCACTTCGACACCACAGCACCTGGTACTATAGGCTTCTGAGATCACTGTTTTCTCATGTTCTTGTCTCAACTATTTACCTGTTCTGTGCTCTCTTGCTGAAGGTGTTCTAGATCAGAGTTTGAACCCGGTTCCAGGTCTTTCACCTGAACAGTTTTGTATACCTTCAAGAGTTCTCAGGATAATCTCACCCATTTGACTGAACGGGATTAACTCGTCATCCTCACCGAACCTGCTCTGTCCTCCACTGTGCTCCGTGCAAATATTGAAATGCTGCATATTTTTAATTTCTTATTTTTTAAAGAAAGGCCTTTGCCAAAATCAATCATATATCTGTCTCATTCATGCCATCTAATCAAGTTAACACCTTGCAAACATTGTTGCCATATCAGAAACACGTTTTTCTTTTTCTTTCTTTCAATATGTCAGGAAAGCAAAGGTAACAATCCCATTTCCCTGGTGAAAATTAAAACTTCAAGCTATTCATGAGATTAAATAAAATCTAAATTTGAACTAATAGATGAGGTTAAAAGACAGAAATGTTGAGCTTCATAACTTATCTATTTATTGCTGCTATAAGTCACCCATTCGACCTCCATTTGTCTCTGCAAAGTGAGGTTTTAATAGAAATTAGAGGGATGCAGTGGATTCATAAAGCACAGTGTGAATGGCGTTTACACTTCAGCTGTTGGTCAGTGCATGCAATAAATAACTGGCTGCAAAGCAGAGGAGAGGCACATGGCCATATAAAAAAACATACGCAGCAGTAACACTCTTAATCCGCCATTGACCATGACAAATAACACAAATTCACTGAATCTATAAACTGTAAGTTTCTAAGCCTGGTGGAAAAACATGAACTCATATAAAGATACTAAGCATCCAAGCAATTAGTTTTTTGACAATAATGGTGGACGAAAATAAATTTGCAGAAAATTAGAGGAAAAACTAAAGCCCAAATTTATATTTTATCTAACAAAACCCTATAAAAAGTGTAACTAAACTCCAAGTCAAGGATTTTTGTATTTTTTTATGACCATTTTTCCAACTCTCTTCTCTTTTGCTCCTACTGAAGTCTCTCAATTCTGCTCTCAGCTCCTCAAAGAGCCACTCCAAGTAGAAGAGCGTTTTATGATCATTTCAAGCATGCCAGATGAAATCAGTAAGTCTGTGGCTGTTCTTGGAGTGGGTGACCATATGCTTTAAGTGGCCATAAATTTTAGGACACAATGAGTGTCTGAGTCTGGGGGAGCATCTGGGAAAAAATCTGATTTTCCTTTTGCACAGACAAGAAGACAGATGTTAAAACATTTCCTCTACAAACAAACACAAATACTTTTCAGTTGTGTTACAATGTAATGTGACCATCTGTTAAGTCATGTGTTGAAGAAGAGGTCTTTTTTTATTTTATTTGGAGGTTTGGTTTTTAGACAAGGTTGAGGTCATCGTAATGTTTTAAAACTGACATGTACTTTCAAGAGATAAACAGTAAACAGAGATAAATGATAAACAGACATCTAAATACCATGGACATGTTTGCATATTGAATAATGCTTCCATAAATACAATTCACAAAAGTAATGTTTTTTAAAGAACAAGACACATAACTGCAGTTTGTAGACCTCAGATAAATTTAAAAAACAGTTAATAAACTTCTCTAAAGACAAAGAGCTGGGCACCCACTGCAGGTTTTATCATGCCTTTTAACTGATCTAATTGTTTGTTAATGTAGATTTTCAGTCATTCAGATTATGCTAATGCTTGATGCTTGAACATAAATGAGCTTCTTATACTTTTATCTGATGTAGCTTATCTCAGTTCTAGCTGACAGAAGACAACACACCTTAGCAGTCCCTGCTAGTTTCAAGTATAATAAAGACATTACTGCCCAGAAAAGAACTGTATTATGAACTCAAAAACATTTGTTAAAAAAGGTAAAGTGAGTGAACTCTTTTGCTAAAGTGAAGCTTTTTGAACCTTACTTTTCTTATGAAATGACCTCTTTATAGTGGTAGTATGTTATCAGTGTCCTCCTGAGGTTTGTCTAATTTGCAGGTTGTATTAGTGAGCGTGTTAATGTGACTGTGTGTCCCTGTCTGGGAGGAAGGGGCTAATAACAATGATTCGACTCATTACCTTTCATTGAGGAATCTCTGATTGTATTACCCTCTGCAGAATATGCACACAGCTGTTAATAGTGCTCAGGCTGCTTGATGGACAGCCAGGCATTATCAGACTTAAAGAGGAGTTAACCATCACCACCATGCTAATGGATGAGCCAGGAGGGAGCCCAGCACAATGATGCATGAGTAACAAAGGCCAAACATGAGAGAAATTAAAAAAAAAAAAAAACACACAGATATCTGATAATAACTACACTCACACATATAGTATATATTTTAAGGCTCCTAAAAGAGGCTGCTTTTGACAGCAAACTGTATCCATAGCACAACAGTTTTTATGAAGTCCATTTTCACTGAAGTGCAAGTAAAAATATCAAATAGAAAAATAACACTTCTAAAAATATTTAAGGATGCAAGGTGTCACCCCCCTTTAGACTTTTTCAGTTTTGTCATTGTGGATTCACAACTCTTAATATACTTTATTGAGGCAATGGACTACCAAGAAGTAGTCCATATTTGGGATGTGGAAGGAAAAGGAAATCTTTCCCAATTAGTTTGACTTTATCATTTCAATGATTAAAGAAGAAAACCACGAGTCAATGGATTGAAAGACAATGTTAAAGCAACAATCCAAAATACTAAAGCTGTGCATCCTTGCTATACAGCTGAAATTTGTTTGACTTGGTTGGAAATCATCTACAACCAGAAATTTACAAGTCTTGCAGCTGATCCTTAAGCTTGAACTTTGACTGGACCATTCTAACATATGTTTGGCTTTAGTTTTTACTATTGTCTTGTTGGAGATGATGAAACTCCACAATGGCTATGCACTATCCAACACATTTATTTCCCCACAGAATGATTAGCCACAATCATCTTTCACTTTAAACATGATATATTTTGATTGTTAGCGTTACTATTATTTCTCATGGATTTATTTCCACAGTTGCTTTCTTTCTGACATTCTCCGATGGACTCAGAAGTTACATCTTTAAATTCATGATTTACAATTGTCCTGTCGACAGATTCTCCACCAGAGCTGCAGCAGCTTTCAGTGAGGTACCAAGGGTCTCTTGGTCTCTTTTTTAGGGGTTTCGGGATAAAATTGGTCTGAATTCATATGCCCACACTTCTTGGGTTTTTATTTTTTGTAGGAGTGATTTCCCATTTGTGTTGGGATATCAAATAAAATCACAATGAAATATGTTGTTTGTTGTTGCAACATTACAAAACATGAAAAAGATTAAGTAGAACTGCAGTGTAGATCCCAGTGTTATCTTGATCATCTATTTTGCAATAAATGTGAAGTTGTTTTCTCTTTACTTATCAAAATTAAATCCACTTTTATTCCAAATGCTTGTATTAGACAGATAGAAGCTGTAGTTGAGATTTAAAGATACTCTGCTCTAATTATTTTTGATGCATATTACTCATTCCATATTTTTGCTTCAAATGCCGGAGCTTTTTCTGAACCTTTTTAATCCTTAAAATATTAGTGTGTTTTCTAAAAGTGGCACCTTTATTATCATGTGGAACAAATGCAGCATGATTAAACTCCTTGCACATCTTTTATCAGCGCTGTGTAATGATGGTCACCCTTGCACCTCCTTAGTGTAATGAAAGCCTGATCTTCAAAGGAAACATTGTCAGGGCTGTGCAGGTTGTGAGAAATCTGCAGCTGGTCGACATGATTTGCCCCCGTCTATTTTGCAAGTTAAAAAAAAAAAGCTGGATGAGAGCTGATTTTTCCTAACATCAAAGAAGCTAATTTAACTGGAAGGTTAACACTGAAGACAGAGTTAAA